>NC_057941.1:32724386-32926886 GCF_018555375.3 Anguilla rostrata | reverse complement strand
ATTATTTTTTCAAAGGAGAGGAGCGAGAGTACGAAGTTCATATCTCTTCAGCTCTGTTGGTAGTGCATTAAGAGCCAGTCCTCCTGCTGTTCTCTGGAGCCTAATTAAGCGCAGGTGTTCCTCAGGTATCTGCTGATGAGCCACAGTTTTTTTGTATATAACCAGCAGTGATTCTTCTGGTGCTTTCTGTTTCCTTTGGTAGAATGTTGCTACCCGTAGACCTGTTCTCCCTGTAGACCAAGACCTCCCTGAGGTTTTGAGTTTGTATTACAGGTGCATTGGGGAGACCGCCTTTACCATTTATTAATTTTGGTTTGATGCTTGTATCCATGGCAACCTCTTACTGGGCAATGTGTCTCCTTTACATCACTGTTGGTGGAGCTACTATTTGTGGTCTCAGCATAACAGTGTGATTAGTTCCGATGGGTGGGTAACTGATTGCACACAATGGTCTCCAGCCATTTTTGAGCTCATGAAGCCTCCCATTACTATCACATGACTATGAAGGTTATGAAGAGCCGTCCTTCCCTGCTGCAAAAAGCCCAAAGGGGTGTTCCCACATTTGGGGAAAATCCTTCATCTTTCCCCTACCGGACACTAAGTGCTGGTCAGTCGCTGAATTCCAAGGAAAAGGGGAAGAAAAAAAAAAAAAACAGGAACTTTTTCCTTTTTTCCAGGGGCTTTGAAATGTGGCTATGCAAACCGGCCAATGAGGATGAGGCGAGACATTTCGGTCCCCTCCCAAAGCACAACACACACCCCGCTGACACAGTACAAGCTGGAATGTGGGTCTTCCCATTTCAGAGCGTTTGCAGATGGAGGTGTGGAGGAGCGTGAACGTTGCCAAAATGTAACCGCAGTTCATAACCGCTCACGTTGTTCAAGTCATGCCAAAGCTGGGTAATTGAGTGCCACTTGTGTCTGACTTTCTCTTAACTAGTGTATGTGAAACGGTGTTCTTCTTCTCACTGAATTTCCCACAGAGCATAAGGGTTTTATTTTTCTGTTCTTAGCTGTAGACACCCTCATGCTGTTCCACAAATCAAGTGTGGAATTTCTTTTTCTGTAACTCAGCCAATGAGGCTTTGAGTCAGCAGTGCCAGTTTGCTCCGTGTTGTTGGTTCGTTTTCGTTGAAGGGGGGAGACATTTAAATTCGGTGGGACCGAGCTGCTCAAATTCAGTTTGCAACCCAAGCATGGAGACAGAGAGAGAGAGAGCGAGAGAGAGATAACAAAACCACTCGTTTGGAAAGTAATGGGCTCAATATTCCGGGAATGAAATACAGATCGTAGACTGGAGCTTTTAACGGTGAGATGGGCGAGGGTGGCGGGTGGTAGTGCTAAGCTTAAAATAAATCACATCTGACTTTACTGTCCTTGACGGGCCTGAAATCAGAGGGTGAAAAGGAAACTGCTTTAATGATTAGCTGCACCGAAAGATGGGATTTTACATTGCGATTGGGTTAGTAGATGGGAGATGGGGGGGTTGGTGGGGGGGGGGGGACGGGCTTTTGGCCCTCGTGTTCCGAGCTCTTTGTTGCGCCAGTGCAGTTGGGCCAGACGAAATGAAATCTGAAATTCAGATTGCTCTATTTATGCCTCTGCAGCCATGGGAGATCCAGGCGGGCTCGCCGCAATGATGAAACGGAACAGCACAACCAATTATCATTTTCCAGCGTTATTAATTTATTTATTTGGCAGCTCCCCCTTAGCCAAGGTGACCCCCACAGCATCGTAAATTAGTCTGCAGAATACCAATGGAAAGCCGGCCTGTTGTTATTACAGTAATCTGAACCCTGCGACTGTCCGAGAAGGAGCACGGAGCCATCTTTTCCTTCTGGCGCAAATATGATAATCTCACACAAATGCCAAGATGGATGGCGACCAGATCGTTGCTTTGTTTGTTTATTCATTTATTTATATTTGTTGCTTTTATCGAATGCTCGGCTATGTCCCTGGGGGGTACGGTTTTACATGAGAAAGAGGAGGAGAGGAAGAAAAACGTAAAAGGAGGGGGGGAAAGGGAAAAAGGAGCCGAGCGTTGTCTTCTGGAGCCCGCCGTCAGGGGCTCTGTCTGCCAGCCCACGGCCTGGCGCTGTCTGGAGATCTGAGGCTTTTCGGCTGACGCAGCGGTGTTTTACCAACGCCCCCTACCCGCCCACCAACACCCCCGTCCCCCATCCGTCTCCGTCCGTCCTGCACGATGGCGGCAGATGGCGGTTTCGTTCGGCCGTGTCGGAGACACCGCGGGTTGGGGCGGAACTTGCCGGACACACAGCCCAGAAAGGCTGCTGGTTCCAAAGGGCAGGGCGTGCTCTCGCATGCCTGGAGTTCGGTCACTTAACCTGAATTTGGCTTCGGAAAATGTCCAGCTGTGTAAAGTATGTTTAAACACAGAAAACTGAGCTGTTTACAGTAAGAGGTCTGGGGGTATGGCCAGCTGTTAGGCTCATAAATAAACCATAATGTGGAGGAAAATCGAATGTGTTCCTGTTCGCCGTGCCCCCGATTCTTCCCAGGGCATTTCAGGATGTGATTCATAAACTCCTCCTTCGCCTGGGAGGTCAAGAGCTTTTCAGTGACTCTGCACCAGGAGCGAGGCCCTTTTAAAATGTGCAGTTTGATTGTTTTCCCATTAAATGGCGCTTAGAACCGGTGCATTTACTAGAACTGACCCCCTTTCTTGCTGCATAATTAAGTGAAAGGCCTCTCCCCAGGGCCCAGTGGGGTTTGTACCTCGGAGTCTCCACGTTAACCGTATAAATGGGCGGAACAAAAAAAAGCCATTCTGGATGTCTGCCTGCTAGGTAAATGATGTAAAAAAATAAATAAAAATACTGAGATCCTCTGTGGGATTGGGCCCTTCTGGTTGCTAGCCTGGTTAGCGGAGTCCGTCCCCTCCTGACTGGCCTGTAGGGCTCTGCCAGGCCCTTATCAGTGTAAAGACAGATCACTGCCCCCGCTCCATGAGTCCAGCGAGGCCCCTCATCCTCCCCCAAACGCCGCTAATCCACCCCCCTGCGTGGCTCGCAGCAACGTGGGGGCAGGGCGGGGATTAGACAGGGTGGGGGGGGGGGGCAGGGGGTGAGCACCAAGGATGGGACAGGCAGTGGCCCCTGGAGAAAGCTGGGATTAACGCGCCTGGAAAAGAAAAAAGAAAAAAAATGATGTTGGATAATCGACGTGCTGCCTCCGGAGCTCTGTGGTCCGTGCACGCTAACGCGCTAGGGACCATTTACTGCCAAGCCCCTCTCTCTCTCTCTCTCTCTCTCTCTGTCACACTCTCTCTCTCTCTGTCTCTCTCTCTCTCTCTCTGTCACTCTCTCAATTCAATTCAATTTCAATGTGCTTTATTGGCATGACAAATATAGGCACTTGTGTTGCCAAAGCAGTGATTACAACATACAACTATATACAATGAATCCGAGAATGTGAATTTGTTATATAAAAAATATAAAAATATATACATAAATATCAGTAAGTGATGTTAGGTGTGTGTGTGTCTGACTATCTGCGTGTTGTGTGCATGAGTGAATATTATGTGTCTGCTTGTACGCGTGTATGCTGTGTGTAAATATGTGCATGAGGTGGTCACACATTGTCCCTCAGAGTATGGCAAGAGAACACACATTGTGCTGCTAGTATGCAGCAACCTTTTTCTTCTCCTAATAGGTAGGGTAATCTATCGTCATTGTGTATATCATTGAATTGGGGACATTTCTGGATCATTTTTTGGTAGAATTTTTGTCAAATTTGGTCAAATTTTGTGCATTCCATTAGGAAGTGTTTTTCAGTTTCAATTTGGTTGTCTTTGCATTGTTGGCACAATCTTTTTTCTTCTGGCAACCATGATTTTCTGTGCCTGCCCGATTCTATGGCTAAGTGGTGCTCGCTGAGTCTGTACCTCGTCAAGGTGGTTCTCAGTTTTTTGTCAGTAACTGTGGTCAGGTAGTTCGCTAGAGCATACTGTCTTTTTAGGGCCAAATAACATTTCATTTTACTTTGCGATTTTATTTTAGTTTCCCAGTAGGTTATATAATTCTGTTTCAGCTGTGTTGGAATTTGGTTTATTCTAATTATGTTTGTAGTTTTGTTCTGATCTTGAGCAGGTGAGGTGTTAGTGTGTGTTAGTGTATGTGGGGAACTAAGGCTCAGGACCAGCTTAGTGAAGGGATTGCTTGCTTTGCTCAACTCTTGGTATTGCAGGGCTTTGTATTGATGTGAGTGGGGGTCACTTTGTTTTAGGTGGTTCCAAAATTTGATTGACCTTTTTTGTATTTTGATAAGTAATGGGTATTGGCCTAATTCTGCCCTGCATGCATTGTTTGTTGTGTTTCTATGTAATTTCAGGATATGTTTACAGAATTCTGCATGCAGGGTTTCAATTAGATGTTTGTCCCATTTGCCAGATTCTTGACTGATGAGTGGACCCCACACTTCACTGCCATAAAGAGCAATTTGTTCGATTACAGCTCCAAAGATTTTAAGCCAAATTCTATTTGGAATCTCTGCACAAATGTGTCGTTTTATGGCGTAGAAGGCCCTGCGTGCTTTCCCCCTTAGTTCATTCACTGCAATGTTAAAGTTTCCTGTAGAACTGATTTTTAGCGCTAAATAATTGTAATTTGAGGAATGTTCAATGTAATGTGTTTCTAACATGAATTTGTGTTTTGTTCCCTGAGATCTGGATCTTTTTTGGAATGTCATAATTTTAGTTTTGTTAAGGTTTACTGCCAGGGCCCAGGTCTCACTCTCTCTCTCTCTCTCACTCTCTCTGTCTCTCTCTCTGTCACTCTCTCACTCTCTCTCTCTGTCTCTCTCTCTCTCATTCTCTCCCTCATGGCCGCCACGCTAACGCGCTGGGGACCATTTACTGCCAAGCCCCGCTCCCGTCTATCTCTCTCTCTCTCCCTCACTGCCCCGCCCCTCTGTCTCTGTCTCTCACTGCATCTCTCTCTCTCTCTCTCTGTTTCTCTGTCTGTCTCACACTGTCTCTCTTTCTTTTAAATTCAGATTCTTTTCAAATTCTAAATGCTTTGTTGGCATGACGAGATATTTTTTTATATTATATGCCGAAGCACAGAAACAAACAAATACAAAGGAACACATAAACATAAATCTCGACAAACGGTGTACAGATCCTAATATGCTCACTGGTTGTCCCTCTGTTTATGGCTGGCTGTTACATAATTTGTGGCTAGTCCGATACATTTTCTGGGTTCCCCTAATAAATAGGGAAGCTTTAGGTGGTGATTAAAAGTTTAAAATTCTGGGCATATTTTAATGCATTTTGGCTAGAAGTTCTCCCATATGTGGTGATAATTTTTACATGTTGTGAAGAAGTGTAGCTCTGTCTCCACCACTCTCTGACTGCAGTGTGAGCACAGTCTGTCCTCTCTGGGCAGCCAAGTCTGCCTGTCTCCTCCCCCCCCCACCCCCCGCGCCTGTCTTTCTCTTTCTAACCCTCTCTCCCTCACTCTCTCCCTCTCACTCTCTCTCTCACTCAGTCTCTTGCTCGCTCTCCTTCTCACTTGGTTTCTCTGACTTTCTCTCTCTCACCCTCCATTTAGTGAAAAAATTTTTTTTTGCAATTCAAAAGTCATCCTTTCTTGCGGGCACATCTGTCATACATGGTTTCGGTGTATACTGGCTGTGAATTATGTTCCACCCACCAAATTCTTCACAAACAGTGCTGCTTTCTGAACAGATCCTGATGGAGAAAATGTTCCGAACGGGAAAGCGTAGGCCTCAGGGGGTATACACTCAACCTAGAGCCACAAAAGCATTGCAGCGAATCTCAGTCAATCAGCCAATCGACCAGTTGACCAATCGGCCAATCAGCCAGTCCACCGATCAGTCAGTCAACCAATCCATCTTTTGATTGTATAGCACCATTTACAAACACGATGGAACACAAATGTTCACAGTAAACATTTTTCAAAGCGAGTTGAGCCATATGGGGGAAAAACTGGAAATTTTCCCCCTAAACCCTTAAAAGGTCATCAAGCTAATCTCTCTAGTGCTCAAACAGTCTCACTTCTAGATTCATTCTCTCACCTGTCAGGAAGCACCACGTGATGTAAAGGTATTCAGTCAGGTTAAGCCATGATCGCCCAGAAGCAGCTCATTCTGTTTTACTCATTACTGTATCTAATGTGATAAGGGTATCAGCACTTCTGTGCGTTTCACCTCACGTCCAGTACATTATAACTGCAACAGCGAGTTGAACCTTCCGTGACTATCCCTGCTGTTGGCAATGAGCCACCAATGCTGAGTCTTTCAAACATCGCATCGCATCACATTGCTTTCGGCTAGCAGATGCTATTCTCAAGAGTGACTTATAGTGGAAGAGATATGTGTAGGAGATAACATAAGCACATTCACCTGTTCGATATGACCACTAGTGTCAGACCTGGCTAATAGCATTAACAGACCAACAAGTAAAGATATGACATCACTACAGCATGCTAACCACGTCAACCATGAACCAAGTACAAATTCTGCATACATACAGGCTACGTCCATAACAAGCACCTAATTAGAGAAGTGTAAAACCATAACCTAAAACCATTAAAATACCGACACCCCAAGTTGGTAAAAAGGAGGGAGTGATATGGGGTGGGGATGGGAGGGGAACTGAGATGCAGTCTGAGGAGGTGGGTTTCAGTCCACTTTGGATGACAGAAGATTGATTGGAGGTGTGGTGGAGCTGTTCCCTTCACTGTCCTGGAGGGTAACACCAAGGTTTTAATCTGGATGTGCACTGTTACAGGCAGCCCTTGCAGTGAGAGGAGGGGTGTGACGTGAGCGCACTTGGGAAGATTGAAGACGTCGTACAGTTGCTCACCGTATTGGCTTCAGGGGTTTATTGGTGCAGGCAGGAGAGTCGCGTTAAAAGGCAAGTGTCAACTATCTGTGTGGCTGTTGCGGGGCTTGGAGAGTCCTGACCGACTGGCACAGAAACGTGCCTGGATCTCTTGCCAAAGGTTTGGAGTCCAGGTTTTGGGATTTACCGGGTTTGGACTGCTCACCACTTTGTTTCATCTCGCCCTGATAAATGGGTTTAGATTTTGGGATCACTGTTCCCTGTCCTCCTGTGGCCTGTGCTGGGATCTGGTCCTCTGGGACCCCTAATGCTGTTTATCAGTCCCGCCTCCTGGGCCCCAATATTATGTGATCCCCGCCAACCGATTGGTCGGGATGTCCGCCACTTCTGCCAACCAGACAAAATCCAGCTCAGTAAGCTGATGTGCTAGATACTCAAATTCTTTCTCTTTTTTTGTTTTTTTGAAGAGGTGGGGAGGTTGAAATTGTAAAAGCCTGGTGGGGGGGTCAGACGGGGGTCAGGTGTAAGGTGCCATTTTGGGTGAAAATTGCAGTTCTGTTTGAAGATTGCCACCTGAACACATTTTGTGTTTGAACAGTCGGGGAAATTCATGGAGCTTTATCAGTTCTCACAAACGCACCCGGCTCTCCCGTGTGCTTTTGGTTCAAGAGGCCTCTCCTCTGTGCAGTATCCGTGCGAAGTGAAGGAGCACAATCCTTTGTTCAGCCAGCGCTAACAGTGCGATACTGTGATTGACAGTACCATTTCAGCTTGCGTAAATCAGGCGAAAGGCCGTATATTATTAGAAAAATGAGTATTATATGGAAAGTACGGCTGTGCTAATGCCTGCGTTCTTCTGGTGGATCAGCAGGCGAGTCGCCAATGGCAAAATACAAGGGATTTGGAGAACAGCTGTTTAACACACCTTCCCTGATTAAAACGGCACTGCAGCCTATGTGGATCATGCTATACATATGTAAACAGTCACGGCACTCACAACACTCCCCCCCCCCCCCCCCTTGGTTTCCGAAGCATTTAGGCAATACCCTGAACACCCTTTTAATCATTGAGCCATAATGAGAGGAAATAGTGAACTATGTTATAAACAAAGCAAGTTTTCATTCATGCTGAGGCAAATCTTGCTGGATTAGAGTCTTGCCAAACTTCCCTGAAGGGATACAAAACGTTCCTCTTGTTAGACTCTGTTTTGCATTTTATATATTTGCCATTATCTTCCATACCAGTCCAAGAAAAGTATGCACATAAAACGTGACATGGGCACCCTTGTCATCAAATGCAGTTTATATGAAGTTGAACCCTTTGACCTTTGGGTTAGAAGACCAAATCTTCAACCGCTTCTTCACTCCATCATTGAGTCTTGGCATTTGTTTGTTTCATCTTGCACTTGGAACACTTGGAAGCCATTTTGGTCTGGAGCTCCCCCGTAAGAACCGGGAGAAATGTGGTGTCTCGGAAATAGAGCTGAACCTTCTAATCGGCTCAGTCTTTATGGAGCCTGAGACCTCTATTAAAGATTAAAGCCGAGTTTATCGCTGCGTGTTGCGTTTTTCATCGCTTTTTCCCCCCGTTGCATTGCTAGTTAGACCCCGACCAGAGATCCAGAAAATTATGTTGTGCCTTGCGTCAGCACTCAGAATCTCAGCCCTTCCTCTATTTACACCCATATCCATTCCATCAAGTCTTAGTAGCTTATTTTATATATATATTATTTATTTATTTTTTATTTTTTATTTTTTCTTGTTACTGCAGAAGCTAAAAAAAAATTCTCTAATCTTTTTCTTTTGTTGGTCCACAGCATCTTATTTTTCCAGATAATCCGAGTTTTGCCGACCTGCAGTTTCTAGAGTAATCCCAGCCTGGTTCGTGAGAATATGATATGGCTGCTCGTTTTTGGGATCTGTAGAGTGCAGCTTTTCTGTAAGAAGGTGCATCTGTGCATGCTTTTTTGCTGGGAAGAGTACAACCCAAAATATGTCTAAGTGTTCTCAAACACTAATCTGACATGAATAACTGCATCAAATGGGATTAACAACAAAACTTTCCGCAGCAAAATATTACTGTCAGTTTATGAGTATTATGGCTGGTTTGTTGGAGTTTGTTGCAGGCTACATATAAATGTATATACCTCGCTGCTCTTGCCCTGCTATTTGATGGTTGGGGAGTCACACAAAAAAGTAAAACCAACCAGCAAATAAATACATTCTTTAATTGAATCGATTGAGTGCTCCACATGAACTTTACTGCTTGGTAGGACTGGTGCTCCTGTTTTCACAATGTTAGGACCACTAGCAAAACTTTTGGGGAAAAAATTAAGAACAATGAAATTAGTTATTGAACAAAGAAATTACATTTTGCATGTGTACAAAAACAGAATATAGAACCTAATTTATGCAAAATTCTGTAGAAAATATGGACTTGGTTTTTACCAGGGAGTAACAGGTTTGATTCCCAGGTTAGACCGTGCCCTTAATTTGAGCGGTCTCTTTAAAATAGTCCAGCTGCAGTGTGTCAGTGGATAATTACGATGTCAAATTCAGGGGGAGTGCAAGTCGGAACAAGGCAAGGCATCGCTCTCATCAGCGAAAATACGCAGGAAAAATAAGGATGAAGTAAGCTGTGTGGAGAAAAATAAAAACATTAGGCCTGCAACTTGGAGAAGCAGCAGTGTGTTCTATTTGGTGCAAGTCTCTCTAAGTAAGGGTCATTGCTAAGCAATAACAATAGTAATAATAGTAGTAATAGTAATAAATTGGTATATGTGCTCCCGCTCTCTGATCTTGCCAATCATTGCGTACAATTCTACAGTATGTGCCCATTTCAAGTCTCTTTCAGAGCAAGTAATTCTGTTCATTCAGCAGATTCTTTGTGGCTGTACTTCAGACACTGGAGTCCAGGCACAGGGAAGCCCTGGAAAAGGACCGTTGCTATGGTGAGCTTTCGGAAGTTACCGCGGGGTGCTGGCAGTTGCCACGATACTGGCGAAAAGGGGAGAAAATGAGGGGCAGCGTTTGTCACTGCCAGCATGCGGGCGGACGCTGCGATGGTGGTGCAGTGCGAGTTTTGCCCTTTCTGCAGAGTTATTTATAGAAGGAGCTGGAGGTTCCCACTCCGGACTTTATTCACAGGTCCCTTGCAATTCTCTTGCCGATGTTTTACGCACTCCTGCATTCGTTCGATTTTGAAGGGATTAGAGCTGGGGTTTTCAGCCTTTCTTGATCCTGGGGCCCCCGCCCAGGCTCAAAGGCATCCAGGGTTACCATCATCATAAGTTAAAAATGGTTATAGTAAAAAAAAAAAAAAAAATGTATTTTTTGTTTAAAGTATATTTTGAAATATTTTCCCAAATGTAGTCTTTGCATTTCAACTGGCCAGGGACCCCCTGCAGTACCTTCAAGGACCCCCCAGGGGTCCGCGGAGCCCCTGTTGAAAACCCAGGGATTAGAGTGTATGCATACTGGAGTCCTTAACCCCTGCAGCATTAGGCATTGTTACGGTGTTCAGCATTCTCCTCTTAATGAGTTGGGCTGTGTCTGTTCATGCGCAGTGAATGAGGCAGGGCTGTTGGCTTGTGTTCATGAGTGCTGCAGTTTTATTTTCCCAGTTTCTTGTGATGTTTGAGTGACCTGTTTTAGGGATCTATTTAAAATAAAATTACCCTTGAGAGGGGTACACAGCTCAGCCACTTGTTCTTAACTTTGTTCAAATGTTTTTTTTTCCTTCTAAAATATTTGTCCAATAAACCATTAAGAAACAAGACCAGGTCAAACCCTTGTGTATGGCTGGACCGGCCGACCAATGGTGTGACTTCATCACTCACTCAGTCACAGACATTCGCGTTTGTAGGGCTGGCCCCGCTGTTGCGGTCCTACCAAAAATACAGCTGGATGAGTCCAACTTCTGACAACCAAGGTTTGATATACGGGGGGCATAGCAAAGGGTATCTCAGAAACACCAATAGTGAGTATTACATCAGCAGTAGAATGTTCAGTTCAGAACATCCTAATCACATATTTGTGATCTTGCATCATAAATAATGTTCAGTTCAGAACATTCTAATCACATATTTGTGATCTTACATCATAAATAATGTTCAGTTCAGAACATTCTAATCACATATTTGTGATCTTGCATCATAAATAATTCAGTCGACATCTGTGATTTGTGACTACTCAAAAACTGTTCTTCAGAGCTCCATCACATATGTGTCTTTTGTCACAGACTTCTAACACAATTTGTGTCTTAACATAGTTCATTCAGACTTTCTCCTTTGTGATCTCACACTAACTAGTGTTCTCAGATATCCTAATCACATATTTGTGATCTTGCATCATAAATAATGTTCAGTTCAGAACATTCTAATCACATATTTGTGATCTTGCATCATAAATAATGTTCAGTTCAGAACATCCTAATCACATATTTGTGATCTTGCATCATAAATAATGTTCAGTTCAGAACATTCTAATCACATATTTGTGATCTTACATCATAAATAATGTTCAGTTCAGAACATTCTAATCACATATTTGTGATCTTGCATCATAAATAATGTTCAGTTCAGAACATTCTAATCACATATTTGTGATCTTGCATCATAAATAATGTTCAGTTCAGAACATTCTAATCACATATTTGTGATCTTGCACCATAAAGAGTTAGGGCTGCACCCTGTGTTTCGGACCTACTGCAAGGAGAACTTTTTCACAGGGCTCCATCACACTAGTGTCTTTTGTCACACCAGTATCTTTAACACAGGTTTCTTCTTAACACTAGTCTCCTTCACATGAGTCTCCTTTGTGCATTCCATCACACTAACCTTAGTCTGTTTCTCAGTAGTATCCCTAACTCTAGAGTCTTTCACATTAGCCTCCTTTACTCTATTCTCTTTCACACTAGTACATATGAAACACCATCACCTTTCCCACTGATAAATTTGTTTCACACAACTGTCCTGCAGTATTTCACCCTCAATCTTGAAAGATTTATGTTTAAGCAAAGTGCAAAAAAAAAAACTTTTGAATTGTCTTTTTTTTCATTGAAAGACAAATTTATATGTCAATGTAAGAATTGGAGGGGGAAAGACAACCTTGCCCAGTGGTTGACCCAAAAGTTCAAGCAAAATCAACACTGGGATTCAATTAAATGCAACCCCCTCCTATTTTGCATGTATTCTGGTGTGAAAATGGCCAAGGGGAAGCTATCCATTTAAATTATTATTCCAGCTGCTGTTTTCTCAGTTTGTGTGGCAGAATGGGATGGGTAAACCTTCCTCGCATGCCAAGCACAGCTGCCTGTCTTAATGGAAAGCCGTGCTACTCTCTAATTTCTAATGTTATAGTGTGTGTGTGTGTGTGTGTGTGTGTATATGTGGGATTCCGCTCAGACATAATTTCTTTATGAGCTCGTCGCTCGTTAAATTAAATTGCTCAGTTTGGCAGGTTTTTTGAGCAAATTATGGGCTTACATTACACCCGGCGTCTGCTTTTGTTTCGCTGTTGCAATTTTGGAGCTAGACCTCTGCAAATGTACGCAGCTAATTGAGCAACAGAACCAATTAATTCTCTTTCCTAAAATACACACTGAAAATGATGGCTTTTTGAAACGCACTGAAGTTTATATTTATATGAGGATGAGCAAGAGAGGAGAGGCCTGGGCTTTAAACACAATTGGGGTGCGTGGCTTTAGCTGTTGCTCATTCACTGTAAAGTAAACTAATCAGTAAATTGATTAGCAGTGTGACCAGTCAGCAGTTTTATTTTAGGAGATCTTGCCCTGGAGTTGTTGAATATTAAACATAATCTCACCGGTAGGGCTTTTGAATTTAAAACCAATCGACATGGGTTTCACTGAGGGCTGCGAGCCAATCAGAAGGAATGGATGTTTGCTGTGGGTTATGAGTGGAGTGGGTGCTCAGGAGAAAAGGAGGTTGTGGTCAGTGGTAGAAGTGTGTCCATGGAGACTGTACATGCGACCACAAATGATTATCACAGCGATTGTGTAATGACTTCTGGTTTTCAGAGTTTATTTACTCTAACTCCACCACACACACACACACACACACAATCCCTCATGCATGCGCTTTCATGTACACTTAAGTTTATTTCGGTTATTTCACAGTTTTGTATTTGTAGAAAGAGAAATGTTGTCACCATCTTCAGATTTCACTCACGGGTAATGGATAGGCCTATACTTTTTTTTACAGACTTTGTTTTAAAGTATTGCTTTAGGCTTTTGAAGCGGTAGAGAGAACATGGCGGCCTGCGGGAGGCCAGTAACAGCTGTAATGGCTGCCTCTGCTCTCACACTCCCCATCACATTTGCACAGGTGGGGAAAGAGAAGCTGACTGTAATGCGGTGTTGTCAAACTGCAGTCCTGGAGGGCCTCTGTGTCTTTGGGCTTTTTTCGGCGCATTTCAGAAAGAGAGTCCGCACACCTTGTTCTCAAGACCTTAATTGGCTGCTGATCGAAAGGATACCACGGTTACTTGCAGACATTGCCGCCCTCCAGGACTGGAGATTGACTACCCCCGCTGTAATGGAATGGAATGCTGCAGTTCAGTGGCCGAAAGCTGTAGAGCTTCTGCGGTTCTTGGAGGATCATGGGAAACGTAGTGCTGTCCAGCTCAGCTGATGCTGACTGCTGCCTGTCTGCTGAATCATACTCCCATGGGAGAAACTCATCTGTGGGGGTAGCAGAATAACCACATTCATAGATGCTGCATTTGTCTTTGTGTGAGCGGGGGTGGTTGTGCTTTGAGGAGTAGCTGCACAGAGACCTTTCATGCCTGAAAGCCAGGTTTCGTATCGCTCTTTATTCCCCTTGTTCACCTCTTATCAAATCGGTCACGGTCCTAAAATAAGCTGTTTCGGAAAAATCGCTCCTAGGATAGAGGCGGTGGGCGGTAGCCGCAGTGTGTCCATTGACTGTAACATAATTTCTCCAAACTGCTTCCTTTCCTCTGAAAAAAATGGTTTATTTGTTTATTTGAAGTGTTTTGATACATAGGAATTGAAACGCAGACCGTAATCCAGTAATGTTTCCCCCCCTTGCTGCCTGCTAAACAGAATGGTATCTGAGCTCTCGTGTGCTGTAAGAGACTCCTCACGTCTCCACTTGTTATTGTTTTCAGCAGCCTGGTCAGGGTGCTACTTACTTTACATTACAGGCATTTAGCAGATGCTCTTATCCAAAGCGACTTACACAACATCTTACTCATCAATTTATACTGCAGCATATAGCCTATACTGAAGCAATGCAGGTTAAGTGCCTTGCTCAGGGGTACAACGGCAGTGTCCTACCGGAGAATCGAACCTGTGACCTCTAGGTTACAAGACCAGCTCCTTACCCCCTTATACTATACTGCCGCCCCGCTTTACTGATCTCGTGGTCTGATCTCAGAAATGTACTACAAAGTCCTTTCTGCTGTGCCTTCTGCTGTAAATGTACAGTTTCACTTGAAGTTTTTATTTTTTAATTTTCTTGCTCCTTTATGGTGCCGTGTGCATGTGCAGGAAATGTGTATTTAAAGATGCACAGTCGGGCGGTGGCAGGAACGGCGCTAACATGTCGGTGACAAGCCGAGATGAAAACGTGGGTGTTTCATTTGCGGAATGTGAGGAATAATGCACATTATTGTACCAGAAATTCACCCCTCCCCCACTGCCTCACACCCCTCTCCTGTGGGAAGCGTGTTTGGTCTCAGAGCTGATTGGATGGGGTTATTTTTTTCCCCGTGTGCCAAGAGAGTGAGAAAAAAGAGCAACTCCTAAAAAAGACAGAGCTGTACTTCACTTGAAGTCGCCAAAAAAAAAATCTTCACAAAACTATCTTCCAGTTAGTTTATATGCGCAAAGCCTAGGAGTTGGCTCTCATTGTAGTCTACTACCCCTCTGAAGTGACAAAATGATCCCTTTTCTTTGAGAAATATACTTTGTACTTTATCTTTCGGTTCTCATGGGGTCCCCCCCCCCCCTTACATCTTACTTTGCTTTGATTCCATCTTCACAGCCTCGTCTTGCTAATACCCTTCCTTAACATAATAGATCACAGACACTTTTCAAAAGATGTTCAGAATCCAGTCTTGGACGGACATGCAACGCCTTGCCTTATTTTATTTTTTGAAACCTTTGTCTCTCAAGGAGCTGACCATACTGTTCTCTGTTTTTACTGTAGCATAATGAGCCCAGATGGTGGTGAGGGAGTGAATGTACGTACAGGTGAGAGATGGAGCTTCACAAAAGGATATCAACCTTGAAGACTTTTTAGGGGTATAGTGACATTAGTGTGGAGGCTTTCAGTCTGATCGCTTTGATCCTTTGTTGTGACGGTTGGGTAACAATGTAAAGAAAAGAATGTTGAGTAGCTTTCCCAGCAATTGCTGCACAGGCTTCTAAGCACACACTGTTGTCAATTTTCTGTTTTACTGTCACACATTGATGCGGGCAGCACTTCAGCGAAAGTGATTATATTCATGAAGTCTTTACCCCGTACAATTGTGTAATTGGATTAATTGGTAATTAGCTGAAATGCTCGAGGCTGAATCGGTTTAATGGCTCCGTGGTTCCAGGTAATCGCTGATGGATTATAATTGATTTTACTCAGAAAACTGACCGTGTGCCCTGGAGACTCATTTCAGCAAGACTATACACTCCACCACCCCAACCCCCCCGACACACACACACACACACACACACATTCCATCTCTTCCTGTTTCATGATTTCTGGGACGGTTGGCCGATTGGTTAAGAGCGGTTGGTTATTACTGGAAGGCGGTGGCATTGGTGATCACACTGGTAATCGCACTGGCCGGCACAGATGCACACCACCTCCTGCTCACATGTAGAGCCTTTCTCTTCCTGCAGCTTTGTCTTAGAGAGATGAAATGCATTAATGACTTCCCCCCCCCCCCCCTTTTTTACCTTTTGAAGTGAATGGAATAGCATTAGGATCGTTTCCTAAAGCCTGTGGTAATCAATACGAGCAGGTGCCATTATCTGGCCGATCTAGGCCATGCCTTTAAGGCAGCTCTCCCAGGTGCTCTTGGTATTCAGAGAGGAGTGAGTTATCCCACTCTGGACCCACGGCGTCAGCACAGCGCTTCAGCCGAGCGATTCCGGCTCGTTCCACGCGCAGGAAGAGCAGTGCGTTCGGCAAACACGGCGTCGGACGCTCAGGTGCGCGACCGCGCTTGCAGTCCCCTTTAGAACTGTCAGCCAGCGCTCGGAATGCGCGCTTCACGTACCTGGGAGCTTCAAGGTCACATCCCACCGCTAAAGCGTTCTTCATGCTCGCGATGTCCACCAGGGCGGAAACAGCGGCCCTGAAAGTGATAAAGCGCCCTTTCAAAATCAGATTTTATGTTGATGGGATTGTCTTTCCTCCCCCCCCCCTTTTCTCTCCATTTCAGATAACCTGCGAAGTGCTGCACGGAATGCAACGGGAATGACTTGTGCCCGGGGCTCCGCCTCTGCCGCGCGCTCATTGGATGACCTTTGCCACGCCTGGGAGCTGACCACGCCCCTTTGCTGCTACCTCTTTTCTCAGTACACCATTTGGAAATTCAGAACTTAAAAGTTTGTGAGGGGGAGGGGGGAGGGGTTTGGAGGACGGGCGGGGCGCTTAGCGGGGATTTGGCGGTGGGAGAAGTTGAGGTGCGAGGTTTCAGGTCCACCCAGGTCCATGGTTTCCTCCTGCCCAGGCCAGTCCCACCACCTGTCTGCAATGGTGACATGAGGAAGGGCGCCCCCTGCCTGAGGAGCTGGCTCATTGCGCCTGCAGTATTAGAGTGACTGTCGCTGGCTTCGTTCGGCTGGCCTGTGTGCACTGAGGCGGGCGGTGGGATTTTCAGGCCCCTTTCGCGCTCGCGCGCAGGTGGAGGCGGGACCTTTCGCGGGCGGTCGCGGGGGGGCGGGTGGACCATGCTGGCGTGCGGGCGGCTACGGCGGCTCTACCGCCAGCTCACCCTCCAGACCGGCCTGCTTCTCCTCTTCCTCTTCTGCATGGTCAGCGTGGTCGTCTCCGCCTACTTCCTGTACGGGGTCAAGCGGGAGCTGGAGCCGGCGGGGGGCGGGGCGGGGGCCGAGGGGACGGCGGACTGCGACGACCCCCGGGCCACGCCCTCGCGTCTCCTCCCGCTGAAGACGGTGCGGCCCTCGGACACGTCGCGCACGGACCCCGTGGTGCTGGTGTTCGTGGAGAGCCTCTACTCGCAGCTGGGCCAGGACATCGTGGCGGTCCTGGAGTCCAGCCGCTTCCGGTACCGCACCGAGATCTCGCCGGGCAAGGGCGACATGCCCACGCTCACCGACAAGGACCGCGGCCGCTTCGCGCTGGTCATCTACGAGAACATCCTCAAGTACGTCAACCTGGACGCCTGGAACCGCGAGCTGCTGGACAAGTACTGCGTGGAGTACGGCGTGGGCATCATCGGCTTCTTCAAGGTGAGAAAGTCCGCCCCCTGGAGGAGAAGTGTGCGTTTACGCCAGAGGTGGCGAACTCTGCAGTGTCTGCTGGTGTTCGGTTTGTTTCAACACAAGCACATTGATTTAGGTAAGTGACTGGCTAAAGTGTCCACACACCTTGTTCACAACTTAATTGGCTGCTGACAGAGGATGCCACAAGCACCTGCAGGCACTGCAGCCCTCCAGGACTTGAGTTTGGCTCCCCTGTTTTAGTCGTTTGATGGGCAGCTTAGCAGGGCTTTTATGTGGAACAGATGCCATGCACACTGTGTCACCTCCAAACAGGATGGATTATGAAAGCCTGGGTACTTTTATGAATTTTATGAGTGTATTTTAAATGCTGCATTATGATCTTTCCTTTGTTTGTCCCTTTGTTTATTTACTTAATGTTTATTTGATCGGGACACATAGAATTGTGTAACAATTATCCAGCGTAATGCATCACAGAATTTGTAGCTTCTGCTAATTTGCAGTGCCTAATTTCCACGTTTTAATTACATAAGGGCGACATAGCTCAGGAGGTAAGAGCGGTTGTCTCGCAGTCTGAGGGCTGCCAGTTCGATCCCTCGCCCTGGGCGTGTCGAAGTGTCCCTGAGCAAGATACCTAACCCCTAACTGCTCCCAACGAGCTGATTGGTACCTTGGCATGGCAGCCTTTCACCGTTGGTGTGTGAGTGTGTGTGTGAATGGGTGAATGAGAGGCATCAATTGTAAAACGCTTTGGATAAAAGAGCTACATAAATGCAGTCCATTTACCATAAGACTGTTTTACGAAAAGGAAACAAAGCCTGTTTGTAAAGATGTTTTTGAGCTGGTAAATAATCACAAGGAGGTTCTTAAAACCTGTGTATATGTAATAGTGTTTGACTTTTGAAAGATGAGAACAGTTCACCCAGCTCTGCAGTTTTTTTTTTTTTTCTGCAGGCTTTTCTTTGGTGACGATGCCAAGGAGTCTCTTCATGTCAATTTCTACCCGAGAGCAGCCAGGTGTTCATATATTACAGACATACAAAACCTTGGGTCTCCAAATAGGTGACATGTTTTGTGAAATTTTTGCGTTGCATTAGCCAGTTTTAGTTGCCTGGCATTTTGCAGAGTTGTGAATCATTGACGGTACACTAAGGATGATGCAAGTTTCAGATTCTATATCAAACTGAAAAAAAAGGAAAAGCTATTTTTTTTGTGTGACAGCAGTGGTATTCTGGGATGTACTGGAGAGGAGCTAGATTTTGAGTTTGAGTCTGACTCTTTGTCACTGGATATGGATAGGAACAGCACCGATAACTTGTTCAGTGAGTCACTCCATCTGGTTGCTGGCTTCTCATGACTGCAGTGGGGTTTTGTCAGAAAAGTATTATTAGACATGAAATTTTTGAAAGAGAAAGCGAATGCAGGATGTTTTTAGACCTGCGATATCGATGTGTTTTAATTGCCTGCCTAAAAATGTATGGTTGTTTGTCCTCTTATAGAAAGTGTTGTTACTGAAAGATGCCTTATTCTGGACTTGTACCCATATGCTTATTAAGAGTTGTGCAGGTCAAATTTCATGAAACATATTTCTCTTGCCCTCTGTTACCACCCTGTTCATAAGCAAGGGCTGCATAGGACTTATAGGCATAGAATCTATAGGGAAACTCTTTGTGCTGAAGGGCTGCTCAATACTGGTCCTGCAGGCCAACTGGACCATAGGGCCACTCAAACCTGACCCTAGGGTTGAGTATAGGGCCACTCAAACCTGACCCTAGGGTTGAGTATAGGGCCAATCAAAACTGACCCTGTCAGGCCTTTCAGAACTGACCCCATAGGGCCACACAGACTGGGTTCTGTCGGGCTCCAGTGTCTGTAGGGCTACTCAACCCTGGTGGTTTTTGCAACCGCACTGTCCTCAAAGCCTCTCACACTGGGCCTGTCAAGCCACAGTCTGTAGGGCACCGAATACCCTGGTCCAGTCTGCAAAGCCACTTAAACACTGCCACTTAGCCTAGTCCTCGGCAGTTTGTGCTTTTCTCACGTACACACGGTTGACTGAGAGATTCTGGTGCTTTTTGTCTGGTGTTTTTTAAAGAATGTAGCCTAAATAAAATATTGTGGTGAATGATGCCGACCGGCTTCGCGAAGATCAAACACAGAGCTCTGGAGGGATAAAATGTTGATTTTTTTTTTCATTCATTATTTATCTTTTATATTTATAGCGTGCACTAACATTGATATGAAAACAAGCCTGTGCCGCCTCCTGAGGATTGGGGATCGAGTATGCCTTCCGGGCAGGGGTGCTTTAAGTGACATTTTGTTTCCGTGGAAATAAACTCCCAGATGTGAGGTCAGCCTGGGTTAGTTTCCTGTGTGCAGGCGTCGGGTTTGCCTCAGATGCTATCTGAAATGCTACAAACGTATTTAATTTAGACAATGCTTCAACTATAATTCATAATACAGCTTTCAGAGTGCGGTAATTCAAAATTAGTCTCTGTTACAGGCTTGTATTTCTACGACTCTTCTGTTTAAAGAAGCGCAAGGCTAGTTAGGGCATGGCACACTGTAATCTGATTGGCATGCCGAAAGATGATGGCTGTTAAAACAACGAGATCTAGGTTGCCAGAAGCATGCCATCGAGCAAGCTCATTCTTGTCCATCTGGTTAGACTTTTCTGCTTGTGTGGTGTTCCCCACTCGCAAGAAAACTTTGCCAAAATGAATTGGTACAGAAGATTTGTTTGAATGTATTCTTTCTTAAGTGTTTATTCAATTCCATGAAAGCCATATAACACATTTGTTTTGAAGCACTGATTTTAAGGTTAGATATGCTAGCTTCTCTACAGATTGACTAAGGAAAGTTTGCCATACCTGTATTTAGCAGTTTGTCGTCATTATAAGGCCAACACAAACAGTCAAAGAACGTCACAGTTTTGGTTTTTGTTTTAAATACCTCCATACAACACTGACCTTTTTTTGTGGGTTCTTACGGCTATATGTTTTTAATGCATTACACGTGTAACATGGCAACAGCTTCATGAAGTTACTCAACAAAGGGGCTGGAGGGGTGTTCTGAGATTTCATTTGTGACCTTCAGTACGATAGGAAAACCGTTTGAAGGTTTTATTTGTTGTTGAAGCTCCACCTTGCCCCCAAGGCCTGCCTTTGATTCGCTAATCCAGCTGTCAGCCATTTCTTTGATCAGCAGTTCCCCTCTCTGAGTGATGGCAGCTCTGTCCTATTACGGGAATGCTCCTCCAGTAGGGTAATAAAGAGCAGGTACAGGCCTTCAGTGAAAGGCTCATTCAAAACAAATTAAAAATATAAAAAATAAATCTTATCTAATCATTTAAGTTGGTCCCCTTGTTCATGTTAATGTAGCTTTGCTAACCAGCTGGTCTCGTAGATGCAACGAAACGATATCTTTTCTTTGAGAAATATCAGAAACATGTTTAAAAGTTACTTGAAAGCAAACAGGAATATTATGATGGGTTATGAAATCAATTGATTTAAGTTAGAATATGTGCTGTGAAATCATCAAATTGGGGTACAGCTGTGTTTCAGTATTGTTGAGGGAAAAAAAGTGAGCGTGTCATTTCCACCTCCAAGCACACTTGAACCTTTAACCACACACACCAAGGGCCACTTTTTTAAAGTACCTCCCTCACTAAACTCGTACAAATAGTGTCGTGTATTAACCAAATAAATGTTGGCAGCGGTGTCTTAGATCAAGACTCCATCACTATCTTTAGCCGTATCTATGTAAAACTGCAGCAAGGTTAGGTGGCTAATAGCAAATGCATTACTGTATGTTTGTTTATAGTAGATAAGGGCGAGAGTCACTTATCTGTAAGATTTAGCCTGGCTGCCTCAGTGAATTTATGGTAGTAGCAATACAAGCCCTGATATCAATGGTTTAAGAGGGGACTGCAGTGTAGTGCATCAGTTCTATTAGTCACATTCAGTTCCCCCAGGGCGTCAGTTTCAGTATATTTAGTGGATATGAATGGATGCAGCTAAAGCTAAGATAGAGAGTTTGCCTTGAGTCCAGTATCTGTTCAGTATCCAGCTGCTTACTTCTCAAAAAACGCCAGTGAATTGTAACATTTTAGATTGAACAAAGAAAAAAGAAATTCTCAAATTTAAGATTTTATTGCAGATATCCGTGTTTTTTGTGCACTTCAGTCATAATATTTTCTTAATCTACATAAAAATGTTTGTATTTATTGGAATTCCAGGTGCAGTGGCACCTGAGCGCCCTCTAGGGGTGGCCACCACAGGATGTAAACCGTCGCCATTGGTGTGGGGTGGGGATGGGGTGCACAGTTACCATAATGCTTTTGAAACTGGAGCGCTATCCCTTTAATTACACATTCAGAGCCTCAGCTGAGTTTAAGCCCCACTCCTCCAACTGCCAACCCTCACGTTTAATCCTGTATCCATATTAATGTGTAATTGGGATTAAAACCCCAGTCCACCACTCCGGTCCTGTGCGTGATTGCTCTGGGGCGAAATGAACGGCAAGCCTTTAACCCTCTAACCCCCCTTCCCACTCCACCCACCCAAACTCATCTTTGGAGGCTCCCGCCAATTATCCATCCGTATGTGATCTTCCGTTAACCCCCCCCAGGTTAGCGTGAGGGGCGGGTATCAGCAACACATAGGACACAGTGGAATGCTCTGAAGCCCTCATCTGCTATAATGAGAAAACCCCTCCTGTGTGTACCGCATGCTCATACAAATCTTTTTGGACTTCTCATGTACCCCCCTTCCCCCCCCACCCTGAATCGTCAGGTTATTGCTACAGAATCCCCAGGAAGTAGGTTCACGGTTGACCTTCATTGTGGAATTAAGGTCAAATATATTTCTGCAGTCATGTCACTATGAAATGAAAGACTAATATTTTTTTCAAGCATTTTTTCTTTGACTGCCATGAAGGCTATTGGTGTAGATAAACTTAAAATAACACAGTAGCAAAAAATAAAAGCTGCTTCAAAGCAGAAGACACTGAGGAAATCCTGGGCCACCCATCCTGTACACTAGATACATGCTACGCAACCGAACCTTCTTTGCTCTTAACCACTGCTCAGCTTCCCCCTGCAGAAGATACTGCACTTGGTCACAATCTGCCCACAATCTCAGTCTCCACTCCCTGTCCACAATTACTACATGGGGCCACCCAAAGGGTTAGGGAACCTTCTGACTCCACTCTGGTGCCCGGCTACCTCAGATCAGCCCATTTTCTCTGGGGAAGAGAATGTGAAAGGTTCTTTGGGGAGACCCCTACGACAGCCTGTTATCAAGAAGCACATACTAGAGTGCGGTTCGGGCTGGATATTTGCGTCCGAAACCGAACCGAGCCTGAGATAATAGTACCCGACCCGACACAAGCCCAACGAGCATTCTGTATTTTGGTGTCCGAACCGAACCAAACCCAACGCAGTTTAAAATATACATAGCATACATAAATATAGCTTAAACATGAATACAATCATAACCAAACCCGACCGAGTCAGAGCGTTAACGGTAAATATTTGGTCCGACCCGTCCCGAACCCGTCGGGCCCGAGTCGGGTATCCACACTCTAGCACATACATAGCGCCATTTTGTTCTGCTGTCTCATTTCTCTACTCCATTATGGGCATCGCATGAAGTCCGCCATCTTAGAAAAGCCTTGTCAGCATTCCCTCAGTGTGTTTCTGAGCAGAGATGAGTCTGACGGAGGGAACGTGTGTAATGTGTGAAGGGACGTTACATACCCCTGGGTATGTCCTTTAATGAGCGCTGTCAGAAAGGGGGAAGGGGATCGGCCAGAGCCCGATTTAGCACTGACTTCTGGGAATGAGCTGCAGAGCTGTATGGTTGATGATGGGGAATGATGATGTCACTGAAAAGAAGGTTCAGTTTCACTGGAGGTGAGCACCTAACTCCGTAGGCAAGTGTGCCATTTCGAACGCGGCCCAGGATTTGCTTATGTTGTGGCCTGCAGATTCTGTACCCTCATCTCCTGTTGCTGCCTATTGAGTTTGTTCTATTGAGTTTGTCCAATCTGAAAAAGAAAATCTTGTTTGATTGAATTGCCTTTGTCTGTAAAGTGGTTTATTGAAATTGATGGAATATAGGGGCAAATCTCATCACCAGTGCATCTTGGATAGGTCTGGAAACTCCTGATTTAACGGTGTTTCCACTCTGCTGTCTCTCCTCTTGCTCCACCCCGTGACTGCAGGCCAATGAGAACAGTCTCCTGAGCGCCCAGCTAAAGGGCTTCCCCCTGTTCCTCCACTCCAACCTGGGGCTGAAGGACTGCAGCGTCAACCCCAAGTCCCCGCTCCTCTTCATCACCCGAGCGGGCCAGGTGGAGCACGGCCCGTTGCCCGGCGACGACTGGACCGTCTTCCAGTCCAACCACTCCACCTATGAGCCGGTGCTACTGGCCAAGACCAGGTCTGCAGAGAGCGTACCGCCTGTGGGCGGAGTCTCTGTGGCCGCCCCGCCCCTCCACACCTCCGTGGTGCAGGACCTGGGCCTCCACGACGGCATCCAACGGGTGCTCTTTGGCAACAACCTCAACTTCTGGCTGCACAAGCTGGTCTTCGTGGACGCCGTGTCCTTCCTCACGGGCAAGCGCCTCTCCCTCTCGCTCGACCGCTACCTGCTGGTGGACATCGACGACATCTTTGTGGGCAAGGAGGGCACGCGCATGAAGGTGCCCGACGTCAAGGTACCTAAACCAACGCCCACCGCAACTGCGCCTTTACAGCAGGGTAATGTCAAACTCCAGTCCTGGAGAGCCGCAGTGTCTGCAGGTGTTTGTGGTTTCCAGCAGCCTGCCAAGGCCTTGAGAATGAGGTGTGTGGACTCTTTAGCCAACAACTTAAATTAATTGCTGGTGCCCAGACACACTGAAAACCAGCAGACACTGCAGCCCTTCAGAACTGAAGCACACAATGACATCGTCCCATCGACTGTTTTGATGTGCCGATAATGTATTGAATTGAGTTTGACACCCTTGCTTTAGAGAACTGGGCATATTGTACTCCTGCAGTGTATGAGCAGCACTGTATGGTAAGGGACAAAGGCTCAGGTTATAGTTGGGGGGTGCTACAATAGTACTGCAGGAATTTAATGGTACGGTTAAGGTTTAAGATTTTAGACGTTCTGTGAACTCACGTAATCCATTTACACAGCTGGATTCAAGCTTGAACTTTGCTCATCTGGGAATTGAACCTACAACTTCAGAGTTACCACTTCAGTTCTCTAGCTGTTATGCTGCACTGCCACCTGTGTATGCAAATATAAATGTTGTAATGCAAATATAGTATTGCAAATGAGTCCGTGGTAGCATTAACCTTGTAGTGCAGAAATAGCGTTTTCCATGGTGGAAGATTTATAGTGGTAGATTTAGATCGATTGGTACAGGTCATCCGGTGGCACGGGTGATGCAGCGACACTGGCGACACTGCTGTACACGTGACTCGTTGCTATTGGCAACGCAGGCAGTCATGTGACCCAGCTCTGTCCCCTCTCCACTGGCCTCGATCTCCCACTCCTTTATCCTGGCTGGGAGACAGAGGTATTGCGTGGGTCAGGCCTCCTCTTCGCCTCCCACTAACGAGGGAAAAGAAAGCGTAAAGTCTCATGGCGGGGCCTGGTATCGATCGGCCTGTCCTCAGCAGGTCCGAGCGCTTTGGCGTTTACAGCGCCGCTCGCCTTCGGCACGTTTGAAACGCCGCAGAAGCCTCGTCTGGCTTTCCCCCTCTCCGAGGACCGCGGGCAGCCAGCGGGAGTGAACGTCTAAAGCGCACAAAACGCTAAACGGCGTGAAACAGAGCTGTCAGTCTGACGGCAGTCAACCACGGCGTAAAACTGATACACAGACTGACAAGTGAGAGTGAGAGAGACAGAGACAGAGGGAGGGAGAGAGAGAGAGAGAGAGAAGGTGAGAAAGGGAGGGAGAGAAAGCAAGAGACAGTGAGACAGTGAGAGAGACTAATGGAGATTTGAGTATTTCCTTACTTCATATGCATGTGCTCTGTACTAAATAAAGAAGGGGGAGGTGTTTAAGTAAGTGTCCTAAGGGTGTCTTATTATTTTGAGTTTTCAAATGTTTGGCATCACAATTCCATTTCATGTCAGTTTGAGTTAAGAGATGGGGGGGAGACAAAAAGGAGAGGGAGGAGAAGGAGGGGCCGAAAAAGGGAAAAAAGAGGGAGCAATGGAGAGGGGAGAACGAGTCTTCAGGGCTCTCACCATGGAGACCAAAACAAAAATAAAGGGAAATAAAAGGGAATTTCTGTTGGGATGAAGAGTAGGGAGTTTCACAGAGAGACGAGAGGGGAGTCGTATCCGTGGAGATTCTCATAGTTCATGTGTGGTGGAATGTGTGCATGTGCGTTTATGCGGATTTATGTATGTACAGTGTGTGCTTCTGTTTGTGTGTATGCATAGTATGTCCTGTGATTTATGTGTGTTAATATTTACAGTATGTGTTTGTGATTTTTGTGTCTGGTATACGTGTGTGCGTGTGCGTGTTTGTGTGTGTATGTATTTATGTGCATGTGTGTGCATGTGGTGTACTGCATGTGTGTGTGTGTGTCTGTGTGTGTGTGTGTGCATGTTAGTGACCTTCATCTTCCTCTCGGCAGGCTCTGGTGGAGACACAGAACGAGCTCCGGTCCCATGTGCCCAACTTCACCTTTAACTTGGGCTTCTCAGGGAAGTTCTTCCATGCAGGTGAGTTGAATCCACCAATGAGCATGCTTCCTGCTCAGGACACGCCCACAACCTGCATACATTATGCAACATTCTTGTTTGAGTGTGTATGTGTGTGTGTACGTGTGTGAGTGTGTGTGTGTGCGTGCGTGTGTGTGCGCACACGTGCACTCGGTGCCATACCTTGACTGTTTGCATTTGCCTCAGGTACGGATGAGGAGGACCTGGGGGACGACCTGCTGCTGTCCTATGGGAAGGAGTTCTGGTGGTTCCCCCACATGTGGAGCCACATGCAGCCCCACCTCTTCCACAACCACAGCGTGCTGGCCGAGCAGATGCAGCTCAACAGGAAATTTGCCGTGGTGGGTGTGGGCATCCACGGGGGAGGGGGCGGGAGGGTGGGGGTGGTCACGCACAGATGTCCTCATTCCCATTTGTTAAAAAGAAATATCAGCGCCAGCCGCGAGCTTAATAAATCATCTGTGTCCAGGCTGAGAGATAAGATATTGGAGCCGTAATGGAGCCGTAATGTTGTGTGTCAATATGCTTATGACGGTAGCGAGAGCACAAATGTATGGGAGTTGATGGAAGGAGGAGCTGAAATGGCAGCGGGAATGGAGCCCGAATGGAGCCCAAGCAGTAGCATAAAGGCTGTTCCCGTGCGGAGATGTGACTGGGCAGGCAATAAGAGTGCGGTCTGCGACGTGCTTTTGTGTGCATTTGTAAAACTACTGACCGTGGAAAACACAAATTAAGATAATTCCCCCAGGGGGTGCGGGTGGGCTGGGTTTAGGGGGGGTGAGTGTTCATTCATGTGCACCTACCAGTGATTCCAAGGCGTGTGTGTGTGTCTGTGTGTCTGGGATTGGTGGTTAGTTTGTGTTTGTGCATGTGTATGTGCGTGTGTTGGGTATGGGTGGTTTGTGTGTGTGTGTGTGTGTGTGTGTGTGTGTGTTGTGTCTGTGTTTGTGTGTGTGTGTGTGTGTGTGTGTGTGTGTTTGGGATTGTGTGTTCGCCTGTGTGTGTGTGTGTATGCGTGCGGGGTAGGTGGACTGTGTGCCACACAAAGGTCAGCACGGTATATTTTACAAATTCTCCTGTTCTTTCCTTTGCTCCCCCCTCCCCTCCACCTGTGTCCCATCCCTCTCTCCCCTGGTCTCAGGACCACGGCATCCCCACTAACATGGGGTACGCCGTGGCACCCCACCACTCTGGGGTGTACCCCGTGCACGTGCAGCTGTACGAGGCCTGGAAGAAGGTTTGGGGCATCAAGGTGACGAGCACGGAGGAGTACCCCCACCTCAAACCCGCCCGCTTCCGCCGTGGCTTCATCCACAGCGGGATCAGCGTGAGTTCCCCTCGCACCCGCA
The DNA here is from genome assembly GCF_018555375.3 of Anguilla rostrata. Lineage (NCBI taxonomy): Eukaryota > Metazoa > Chordata > Actinopteri > Anguilliformes > Anguillidae > Anguilla > Anguilla rostrata. The sequence continues at coordinate 32,899,527 of NC_057941.1, read as the reverse complement.
TCCCCTATAGCAGGCATTACTAATCAATCGCAGATCCAGAGACACCCACGTCCCCTATAGCAGGCCGTACTAATCAGTTGCAGATCCAGAGTCATCTCTAATTTCAAACCCTCTCACTAACTATGTGTACAGTGGGAACGTTGTGTTTATAGAGTGGGGGCTGTGTGATTAGAGTGGGGAGTGGGGGCAGTGTGTTTGTACAGTGGGGACAGTGTAATTACAGTGGAGACAGTGCAATTGGTGTGAGGAGAGTGTGGTTGCTGAGTAGGGCAATGTGTTTTTAGTGGGGACAGTAATTATAGAGTGGGGAACATGTAATTACAGTGGGGACCCTGTAATTGGTGTGAGGAGAGTGTGTTTGCTGAGTAGGGCAGTGTGTTTTTAGTGGGGACAGTGTGGTTATAGAGTGGGGAACATGTAATTACAGTGGGGACAGTGTAATTGGTGTGAGGAGAGTGTGTTTGCTGAGTAGGGCAGTGTGTTTTTAGTGGGGACAGTGTGGTTATAGAGTGGGGAACATGTAATTACAGTGGGGACAGTGTAATTGGTGTGAGGAGAGTGTGTTTGCTGAGTAGGGCAGTGTGTTTTTAGTGGGGACAGTGTGGTTATAGAGTGGGGAACATGTAATTACAGTGGGGACAGTGTAATTGGAGTGAGGAGAGTGTGTTTGCTGAGTAGGGCAGTGTGTTTTTAGTGGGGACAGTGTGGTTATAGAGTGGGGACAGTGTAATTACAGTGGGGACAGTGTAATTGGTGTGAGGAGAGTGTGTTTGCTGAGTAGGACAGTGTGTTTTTAGTGGGGACAGTGTTGTTATAGAGTGGGGAACATGTAATTACAGTGGGGACTGTGTAATTGGAATGAGGAGAGTGTGTTTGCTGAGTAGGGCAGTGTGTTTTTAGTGGGGACAGTAGTTATAGAGTGGGGGCAGTGTAATTACAGTGGGGAATGTAATTGGAGTGAGGAGAGTGTGTTTGTTGAGTAGGGCAGTGTGTTTTTAGTGGGGACAGTGTGGTTATAGAGTGGGGACAGTGTAATTACAGTGGGGACAGTATAATTGGAATGAGGAGAGTGTGTTTGCTGAGTAGGGCAGTGTGTTTTTAGTGGGGACAGTGGTTATAGAGTGGGGACAGTGTAATTACAGTGGGGACAGTATAATTGGAATGAGGAGAGTGTGTTTGTTGAGTAGGGCAGTGTGTTTTTAGTGGGGACAGTGTGGTTATAGAGTGGGGCAGTGTAATTACAGTGGGGACTGTGTGATGGATGGTGTGTTTAGAGTTGAAACGGTGTGCTTAGAGTCGGGACAGTGTAATTAGAGTGGGGACCGTCTGATGGACAGTGTAATTAGACTGGATACAGTGTGCGTCAAGCAAGGCTAGTGAGTGTCTGGAGCTGGAATGTGAATGAGCTATGAGCTCTTTGCAGACATGCACATTAGTGTGACAAGAAACCTTTTTTCTGCTATTCCCTTTGAGATAAAAATGCTGGTGCTTTTCCAGTGTAGGTGTCATGTGTCGCTGCTCAATATAAGGCTTTTCGCTTTTTTGGCAACGGAGTGCAATGCTGTCAAGGTGACAGACACTCTGTCTGTAAAATATTCTGTATGTGGAATATCTTCGGCGGCCTCCAAGGTCTCGACATTGATCGTTTTCCTCTTATTTTTTGTGCCTCGCTCAGCATTTTCCGGGGTTGGGTGGTTCTCTGCCGATATCCCATAAATACAAAAAGGCAATTTTTTCCTGCCATTTCTTCAAACCATTTCATTTATATGCAGTGGTAATTGCATGCTTAACGTGTGTGTGACTGACTGAGCATGTGTGCATGCGTGTGTAGAAATGTGTGTACGCGTGCGATGTGTGTGTGTGCATGCACTCACATGTGCGTGCATGCGTTCGCATGTACGTGATTGTGTGTGTGTGTGTACGTGTCTGTGTGTGCATGCTTGTGTGTCACTACCCTGCATTTGGTCTGTTGGCAGGTCCTGCCCAGGCAGACGTGCGGCCTCTTCACACACACCATCTTCTACAGCGAGTACCCAGGGGGGCCCAAGGAGCTGGACAAACTGATCACTGGAGGAGAGCTTTTCCTCACCGTCCTCCTCAATCCTGTGAGTGATGCGCACAAATTCTTTCACTGAGCTGCGGAATACTTTCACTCAGCTAGAGAACCCATTCAATCAGCTAGGGAACCCTTTCACTCAGCGAGAGAACCTTCTCAGACAGCTAGAGAACCTTCAGAGTCAGCTAGGCAACCTTCTCATTCAGCTAGAGAACCCTCTCACTCAACTAGAGAACCCTTTCACTCAGCTGGAGTCCCTTTTCACTCAGCTAGAGAACCCTCTCAGTCGGCTAGAGAACCTTCTCAGTCAGCTGGATAACCCTTTCACTCAACTAGATAACCCCCTCCCTCAATTAGAGAACGCTTTTCTCAGCTAGAGAACTCTCACACAGCTAGAGAACCCTTTCAATTTAGCTAGTGAATGGTTGCATTTTTATTCACTTTCCTGCCAAAAAAGCTCAGCATGCCATTTCACAGCACTTAAGGGTCAATAAAAGGAATCAGAAATGTGCTTTTATTTATCTGCTTTCGGGTCTATAAATCAGTTTATTTTTTAACATTTACAGTCACTCCACTGCTGAAGCCGCCTCTCAGAATCAATAACACAGCTGCTCGTGGTTGTTTTGACTAGTTACTGCACAGTTAAATTCAATTAATAAACTGAAAGTTTTATAAGCATATAATATAATATATTTCCATAATGCTGGTTTGACCCTTGTCATTTGGGACATGTGTGCTAGAATTTTGTAATGTTTTTAGAAAAGGGATGATTTGACCCTGACCCTATCTCCTCCTCACAGATCAGCATCTTCATGACTCACCTGTCCAACTACGGGAACGACCGGCTGGGCCTCTACACCTTCCGGAAGCTGGTGAAGTTCCTGCAGACCTGGACGCACCTGAAGCTGCAGACGCTGCCACCCGTGCAGCTGGCCCAGCGATACTTCCAGATCTTCCCCGAGGAGAGGGACCCGGTCTGGCAGGTAGGGCTCTGCCCACAGGAGGCACCATTGTCCAGCTGGCACAGGTCATCGTTTACAGTACAGCCTGCCCCCCAGAACTTCGTATAAATCATTTATTGGTATCAAACAATGTTTCAATCCTTGATGGATCGCCGTCAGGTGAAGCTAAAAGTTGTCCCAACTCATATACAGTCAGGTCCATAAGTATTTGGACAGTGACACAATTTTCATCATTTTGGCTCTGTATGCCACCACAATGGATTTGAATTGAAACAATCAAGATGTGATTTAAGTGTAGACTTTCAGCTATAATTTAATGGTTTTGTCAAAAATATTGTATGAACAATGTAGGAATTACAACCATTTTTATACATAGCCCACCCCCCCCCCCCCCCAATTTTAGGGGCTCAAAAGTAATTGGACAAACTAACATAGTCATAAATTAGATTGTCACATTTAATACTTGGTTGCAAATCCTTTGCAGTCAATGACTGCCTGAAGTCTTGAACCCAGAAATCACCAGACGCTGGGTTTCTTCCCTGGTGATGCTCTGCCAGGCCTCTACTGCAGCTGTCTTAAGTTCCTGCTTGTTCTTGGGGCATTTTGCCTTCAGTTTTGCCTTCAGCAAGTGAAATGCATGCTCAATTGGATTCAGGTCAGGTGATTGACTTGGCCATTGCAGAACATTCCACTTCTTTGCCTTAAAAAAGTCTTGGGTTGCTTTCGCAGTATGCTTTGGGTCATTGTCCATCTGCACTGTGAAGCGCCGTCCAATGAGTTTTGAAGCATTTGTCTGAATCTGAGCAGATAATGTAGCCCTGTACACTTCAGAATTCATCTAGCTGCTTTTGTCAGCAGTCACATCATCAATAAATACAAGGGAACCAGTTCCAGTGGCAGCCATATATGCCCACGCCATAATACTACCTCCACCATGCTTCACAGATGAGGTGGTATGCTTTGGATAATGAGCAGTTCCTTCCCTTCTCCATACTCTTCTCTTCCCATCATTGTGGTACGAGTTGACCTTTGTCTCATCTGGCCATAGGATGTTGTTCCAGAACTGTACAGGCTTTTTTAGATGTTTTTTGGCAAACTCTAATCTGGTCTTCCTGTTTTTTAAGCTTACCAATGGTTTTCATCTTGTGGTAATCCTCTGTATTTACTGGTGAAGTCTTCTCGTGATTGTTGACTTTGACACAGATACGCCTACCTCCTGGAGGGTGTTCTTGATCTGGCCGACTGTCGTGAAGGGGTTTTTCTTCACCAGGGAAAGTATTCTTCTGTCATCCACCACAGTTGTTTTCTGTGGTCTTCCGGGCCTTTTAGTGTTCCTGAGCTCACCAGTGCGTTCTTGCTTTTTAAGAATGTACCAAATAGTTGATTTGGCCACACCTAATGTTTTTGCTATCTCTCTGATGGGTTTTTTTTTCAGCGTAATGATGGCCTGCTTCACCGACAGTGAAGCTCTTTGGACTTCATATTGAGAGTTAACAGCAACAGGTTCCAAATGCAAATGCCACATTGGAAATCAATTCTAGACCTTTTATTTGCTTACTTGTAAATGAAACAATGAGGGAATAACACACACCTGGCCATGGAACAGCTGAGCAGCTAATTGTCCGATTACCTTTGGTCCCTTAAAAAGGGGGGGACCACATATAAAAAGTGCTGTAATTCCTACACCGTTCACCCGATTTGGATGTAAATACCTTCAAATTAAAGCTGAAGGTCACTTTGAGCTCATATTCATTATTTAATTTCAACTCCAATATGCTGTGGTAGACAGCTAAAATAACAATAACTTTGTCAATGTCCAAATATTTATGGACCTGACTGTATATGGACTAGTAGGATTGTAGATCTCTAGCTGTTGAATTAGGTGTGCTTTATTAGGGGTGAAAACCTACAGGACAATAGATCTCTGGGGATGGGGCTGGGCAGCTCTGCTTTGGATAAAGCATTCATGCATGTACCATGAACTGTCATTACTGTAAATAATGTACGGGGCTGATGGGGCCATGTAAAGGATTCATGAGTGTTGAAGATGGGACGATGGTGATGGATTGCATTTACATAGCCAGCAGGGATATTTTAGCCAGCAGTAACTCTGGGTCGTGGTTAGATGCCCAGGCAGATACGGTCAGGTTGGGGTATTTTACCAGGACTACGGGGAATTGCCAAATCTGTACAGGAACGTCCGTCGGATCTTTAATGAATCAGGACCGCGCACGACCCTCTCATCCAAAACTAGGCCTCTCCCATAGCCTAGCATCCCTGTCGCTACAGTGTATTGATTTTCTTGCCCGGTTCACAGGGAATACATACCCCTATTGGTCAACCAAAAAATGCTCCTAGCTACAAATACGTTTTTCCCAGTGCCGCTTAGCTCCATCGATAAGGCCAGAGAAAGATGCGGAGTGTAAAATCGGTTCTCTTTTGAACTTTGCTGAATGGTTAATTGGAGACAGCGGAGCAGGGAGAATAGCTGGAGGACAATGTGCCGCATCCGGCCCTGCTCGGCGCCGGCACAAAGCCATTTCCATGGAGTCTCGCAGAAATTAAAGCCTCATTGTTTTAACTAAGCGCCCTGTTAATTACGAGAAAAGAAAAAGCATCTGCTGGAGTGTAATTAATGTAATGTTCTCTTAACGCACTCCTCGGAAACAAGGACGATGCTTTCTGTTCGACCGCTTCCGTTTGCTCGCTTTTTGTTTGGTCTGTCCCATTGTCTCTAGATGTGCATATTTCTGTCTGTCTGAATCTGTCAATCTGTGTGTTTGTGGCTGTTTGAAAGCAGATGTATTTGGAAGAGTTTGACATGGTGTACATTTCAGAGAGAGTGTTTGTATTTTCGTGCGTGTGTGTGTATGTCTGTGTGTGTGAGTGTGTTTTGTCTCTGTCTGCTTCTGTGTGCATATTTTATCTTTGTCTGGGTGTTCGAAAACACTAATTGAAAGCTTGAAAAGTGTGTGTGACTGTGTGTGTCTGTCAGTGTGTGTGTGTGTGCATGCATGTGTCTATCTGTCTCTGTGTGTGTGCACGTGTGTGTGTTTGAGTGTATGTGTGCGCTTTTATCTGTTTGTGTGTGTGTGTGTTTCACTCTGTTTGTGTCCTGCAGTGCAGTGATAATTACTTGACAAGGCAGGCTTTGTCTCACAGGGAGAAGCTGTCTCTTTTTTTTTAACGTTCTGGGAGTTCAGACCGAGAACTGCAAGGTACACATTAAAAGTTTTTGTGAAGAGGGAATAGATGTGGCATGCATATTTATGTAAATTAGTATAATTGTTTTAATAACCTTTTTAAGTTAATCATATTAGCATTTTTTTTTTTTGCCTCCCTTGCCACCATACATGACTCACACCATGCTGTGCTCTGTTGTGTGACAGGAGTTAATTATTATTGCATTAACTGAATTGCATAATCGGCCCATCTGAGCCATGAACCCTGTTGAGATGCAGTGTTTTTTTTACCAGAATGGAGAGGGTTCAGACTTTGGATGCCACAAGCATCACCCTGACAAATTGTAGATTAACCTTTTGTGTGTCCTCACTCCAGTGTGAACTGAAATCCCGTGATGGTATTCAGCCAACTTGCCAGCGAAGAGCTCTGGCATTTAGTGAGAAGCAGTAGGGCTGTGTCCCATTTTTCTAAGTGGCCTTCCCTTGCAAACTTCACTGTTGAGGATCTGACATGGCACCGAAGGGGGAGAACTAAACACTTGTAATGAGGGGGAGGGAGCCCGGATGGAGCATAAATGCACTGTTCTTCATCTTCATCTTCATCGACTCAGACATGTGCTAGAGGAAGCTGTCGGTCATCTTGAGTGTTCACCGTGACCAGAGACGGACCTAACGGTGGCTTGTGTGTTTTATGACCTTGTGCAGATTCTACAAATTGTATACAGCCAAGATTCAGTTCTGTATGGTCTTTTTACACCCCCTTCTCCCACAAAATGATGAAGCATTCGCCCTTATCCGTGAATTGTTACACTTTGTGACATACTCTCTGCTCCGTCTGTCCGAATTCAGGGAATTTTAACAACGATTTCGTCTGCACAGATCCTGAAGTTTAAAAACCCATTTAAAAAAACATCGATTTTTCCAACGCTTGTTTTGCTGGCCTTTATTGCATATTGAGTTCAAAGCAGATTCGAGAACAAACTGAATGATTCATTCTACCTCTTTGAATTAATAGCGAAATAATGATTGCATTGATTTTCCCAAATTGAACCGTGCATTAGTATTTATCCTACATTCTTTAACATGGCATAAAGAAAGAGTGCAACAGCATGAGACGCAATTAGGAGGAAGCTTGGGGAATATTTTACAATGGATTCAGATCATTGGCATGCTTGTTAATGAAGCAAAATAAATGAACACAGGTAGCTTTCAGTCTTGAAAATCTCAATGCTTTGAATGGTAAATTAACAGTTCTTCATAATTTGGCTCCCATTCGTTTTTACCCTGTTATTTACCTTTAAAAAGCCTGAGTCCTTTGTCTGCAAACACAGGGGGGGCAATGCACCATGGGACTGCTGGGGCTCTGGCTCTAAAATCTCGCTTTTTGAAGGGGGGGGGGGGGCTCTCAGTATCCAGCGGTGTTGTTTTAAATGCCGTTCAATTGGCTGAGATGAAGGCACTCAGTTGAAAGAAAAAACACTCATGTAGAAAAACAGCCATTAAAATTGCACCACTGGAAGAAGGTTAAGATATATCTCCTCTGCAATAAAATGAAAAATATAAAACATTCCAAGTACACAGTCTTTTTTTTAATGAAAACCCATAACTAATTTTCTTACTGGCTAGTTTCATCACTTTCTTTGTATAACTTTACACCTTCATGTTATGCAAAACCTCCATTATACATCTCCAACCTACAGAATTAATTAGACATGCAGGAAATTCAGTGTTTTTTTATTGGCAGTGTATGGCTCTGAATGTGTATTTGACTCATTCCCTCAAGAACAGCTGGTGGAGGAACTGCGTAACAAACCTCACTAGGGTTATTAACGGACTGTACCCGCTCTTAAAGTGAAGACTGATGGTGCATCCGTATCTCGTAAGGGATCCCCACAAGTGACGTTTACCATTGAATTGTGGGGCTTGGGTTTCATTACAGTCGTTTATTTCTAGGTCATGTCAGTAGAAACATGGGATTTTGAGTTTAGCTCAGGGTTTATCAAATGTTGATGGAATGGAGTGAGTCACACAAACATTTTTCCAAACTTTCCCACGAGTCACTGTCCATACATGCATCATAAATTCACAAAGGTTTCATATTAAACATTTTATTGTAGTTGCCCGTACAGAAGTCCTTTCAAATGTGGAAAGAAATGGACCTACCACAGCATATTTACCCTTACTGCTGAAGTGAAGTTTATTGAAAATGTCAATACTCTGATCCTGCTGTTTTAATGGTTCAGAGTACTGCTTGCAAGCAGAATGAGGGAAGTGGATGGGGATTGTTAGTTGTACACTACGTTTCCAAAAGTTCTATGTTTCCAGAATTTCACACCCATATGCACTTGTTGAACATCTGATTCCAAAACAAGGGAATTAATATGGAGTGGGACCCCCTTTTGACCCCCCTTCTTCGGGGAAGGCTTTCCAGTAGATTTTGGAACATGGCAGCGGGGATTCGCTTCCATTCAGTCACAAGAGCATTAGTGACTTTGGGCATTGATGTTGGGCATAAGACCTGGCTGGCAGTCGGTGTTCCAATTCATCCCACAGGTGTTTGATGGGGTAGAGGTCAGGGCTCTGTGCAGGCCAGTTAAGTTCTTCCCCATCAAACTCAGCGAACCATTTCTTTATGGACCTTGCTTTATGCACAGGGGCATTTGTCTTGAAACGGTAATGTAATTGTATGTTGTAGCATTAAGATTTCCCTTCCCTGGAACTAAGGGGCCTAGCCCAAACCATGAAAAACAAACCCAGACCATTATTTCTCCTCCACCAAAATGTACAATTTGCACCATTCTGGCCGGTACAGTTCCGACAAACTGACTTGTTGGAAAGGTGGCATCCTGTGACAGTGCCACGTTGAAAGTCACCGAGCTCTTCTGCAGTCTTCTTCAATCTGCTGCCAATGTTTGTCAATGGAGATAGCTTGGCTGTGTGCTTTTCAGCCACACCTGTTAGCAAAGGGTGTGGCTGAAATAGCCGGAACCACTAATTAGAAGGGGTGTCCGCATACTTTTGGAAATGTAGCGTAGGTTTGCGATGCTACCCCTGTGCGTGTTACTCTGGAAGATCCAGCTGTTTAAGTGATTGGCGTGCAGAGTGGCAGCTGTGTGTAGCCCTCGGTAAGGTCTCCTATCCAGAGTAATTATGCGTAATGAGCTCGGCAGGTCCTTCCTGGAGAGAAACGGCCTCTGAACGGCGGTTATGAAGTGTGATTACAGGGCACATCGGAGGAGGGTGAATCGGCTGTCTCAAAGTCCCAGTGTGTTCAGGAGGCTTTTCACACGGCTGATTTTTAACCCCCTCCGCTTCCCCTCATCTGAAGGGCGAGGCTGCCCCCTGTTGGCCGGAGTTTTGATTTACATTCAGTGGCAGTAAATTGCATCAAGGACTGATCTGGGACAGGATTAATGGCCCTGGTGTTTGCTAGTAGGAAAATAGCATATTTCCCTGAGCCTGACCATTTGTCATGTGAAATATTTTTGAGAGACCTGCTGCCTGTTTTGTGACCACTTATGCAAAGAGAAATGTGTATGTGTGTGTTTAGAAGTCTACCAAGGTGGTCATAATGAAATGTGCTCCTGTATTAGAGTGTGCGCCCATGTTTGTGTGTGTGTGTGTGTTTATAAGGGCTTGTGCTCTTGTGATCCTTATACAGTATACTGCAATAGTGTCTGCTAAAGTGGAGGGCACAGAGTTGAGCTCCAAAAGGCATGGGATGGCTTCTGCCACCAACTCTAGCCTTTCTTGTTCTACAGGACCCCTGCGAGGACAAAAGGCACAAAGACATCTGGTCCAAAGAGAAGACTTGTGACCGTTTCCCCAAGCTGCTCATCATTGGTCCACAGAAGACCGGTAAGGCGGAGCTCCGGGAGTCGCTACGGTGACAGCCAATCATACGCAGTCCGTCAGCCTCGGTGTCCCAGATGTTTGCATTCTAGGCATGCTCACTTGAAGGCTGAAGAGGGAACTGTGTGTGCGGTGGCATATAGATCATTTGCAGCTGAAGTCATTCACGGGAATTTTCGGCAGTATGCTTTGCACATATTTTCATTGAAAAGAATCAGACGGTCTATCTCAACTTAACCTTAACAGCTTGAGAGTAAATGGGAATTCCAACTTTATTGCACAGGGTAATTAAAATTCTGAAATTGATCTCAAGGGAGTGAGATTCCACTATCAACTGTTAATCCGTTCATTAAAAACTGCATCACAGTGCTAAGCTTGAACCTTTGTCTTTACCGCTGAGGAATTCTCTACGTTCTGTTGCCATTAGCTACACATAGCATCCACCCCACTTCCAGTCTGCTTTGCACCTTCAGTAACAGTATCACGCTTTACCGCCATTTGTATGATGAATGTCATTGGTTACTCTGTCTGCTTGTGAGTGAATGATGAATCCGGAGAGGACTTCTGAATTGGGTTCCTGATGGTGAATTCTGCCAGGTTCACAAAGTAAAAGTCCTCCCCAGTATTTTGTTCCAGTCATCTGGATTTGCTAATTAGAACAATTCTTCAGGTAGGAGGTAGGAGTAATTAGTGCAATCAGCTGGCGCTGAGTTCATGGATGGAAGAAACACATGGCAGGAGTTTTACTGTCTGATCCCTGGGCTTTGTACCTCTGAACTCTGTGCAGGCACCACTGCTCTATATCTCTTCCTGGGCATGCACCCCGACCTGACCAGCAACTACCCTAGCAAGGAGACCTTCGAGGAGATACAGTTCTTCAATGGCCACAATTACCACAGAGGAATCGATTGGTATGTTTTTTTCTTCCTAGTTCATGCTATGTCCTCTGCTTTTCAGAACAATACACAAATAAATAAACAAACAAACACAAATGCTGAACTATACTGTATGGTTGTTATTATTTGCAAGTATTGCACTGATGTCTTATCTGTTTATTTAGAAGACACTCTCAGACTCACCTAAATTTCTGAGTATACGGCGCAAAGCTCAGGCTCTGTCCCCCAGAGCACACCGCCACCTAAAAGGCAGCACAGCGCCATCTAGTGCTGTGTGTGTACAGGTGCTTTTGTAGCAGCTCTGGGATTAAAGAGGCATCTACTAAACTGTGACTCTGTGTGTGTGTGTGTGTGTGTGTGTGTGTGTGCCTGTTTTATGTGCGTCTTACAAAAGGTACATGGAGTATTTCCCCTTGCCCTCCAACACCAGCTCGGACTTCTACTTCGAGAAAAGCGCCAACTATTTTGACTCTGAGGTGGCAGCACATCGGGCAGCGGCACTCCTGCCCAAAGCCAAGATCATCACCATCCTGATTAACCCAGCTGACCGGGCCTACTCCTGGTACCAGGTGAGTGCTCACCTGCCTGGCACATACACCTGGTTTTATCCACAGTGCCTCATACCAAATAGGTACTCACGCAATCTGAGACCAATCAGGTACTCAGTCTTTCTCATACCCTCCAGTTACTCACTTTGTCTCATACTCTTCAGTTACTCACTCCGTCTCATACTCTACAGGTACTCATACTTTCCAGTTACTCTGTTTCATACCCACTGATCTTTTCAGCCATTTCAGTTACGTTTATTTATTTATTCGTTAGATGTCTGACCTCATCACTCGCAATGTTATAATTATTTGTGGCCAAAGTGAAGAATACGATGTTGAGTTGTGTTTTAATTTGCTCTGTGTAAGAGCGTGTGCATAATTAATAAATTCTTAAAAATCATCCTCCACAGCACCAGCGTGCCCATGATGACCCAGTGGCTCTGAGGTACACCTTTCATGAGGTCATCACTGCTACCCACAATGCACCACTCAAACTGCGGGTCCTACAGAACCGCTGCCTGGTGCCAGGCTGGTACAGCACTCATCTGGATCGCTGGCTCAGCCACTACCACCCCAGTCAGGTGCGTGCGTGTGTGTGTTTGTGGAGCCGTGTTTGTGTGGTGTGCATGTGTGTATGTCTGTGTTTGTTGAGCTGTGCCTGTGTGAGAGTGTTGGTGTGTAACTGAATAAAATTATTTGATCTCATGCTTCAAAGGTTCTGGTGCTGGATGGACAGATGCTCAGAACAGAACCTGCCGCAGTGATGGATAAGATCCAGAGGTTTCTGGGACTCGTTAACACAGTCAACTACCAGAAGATCCTTGCGTGAGTGCTTTTAAAATCCACAAACGGTGGCTCTAAATAACACTGGCAATACAGTGTGACTTATATGAAACCTGAAGGAAAATAATTTTAAACTGCATACACTCTTTATCGAAACAGGAAAGGGCACATCTGAAATATAAACTGTTTCTGCACTGATCAGCAGGGTGTTCTTGGACTGTCCTTTTTATTGCCAGCAGTAGTGCAGTTAGCAAGCTTTCTCTCCCCCTTCTCTTTCTTTTTTCCTCTCTTCCCCTTCTCCCCCTCTTGCAACTTATCACTAAGCAAGGCTAATAAACAACAACATCTGTCTGTCGCCTCCCCAGTTGATGGATTGATGAAGGATTCTCTCCACGGCCCCCCCTGTAGAAACATATTGAAATTGATATTTAATATGCCGTTTTTCCACCTCCAGGTTCGACCCTAAGAAGGGCTTCTGGTGTCAGCTGCTGGACGGAGGCAAGACCAAGTGTCTGGGGAAGAGTAAAGGAAGGAAGTATCCCGACATGGACTCTGACGTGAGCCTCGCCTGCCTGTCTCGCACACAGTTACACACACATACGACAAAGTGTAGAATTCACTGTGAATGTGTGCAGGGCCCCTATTTTTGTCATTTCAGTTGGCCTCTACCACACAGCATGTCACCACCACACGCGATTAAACACTACACATGCACAATCACATATAAATCAATCACATGCAAACCGCACAATACATGTTACACACCAAACATGCACAATCTACACTCTCTACATTTCTCTCTGATACAAGAATTATATACAACATGCTATACACGTATGCACACACGCATACCCACACACATTCACGCACACACACACACACACCACACACACACCAAGCCTCTCTCTCTCCTTACTCCTCTCTGGTCTTTCCCTGGTCCCGCAGTCTCGAGCCTTCCTGAAGGAGCACTACCGGGACCATAACATTGAGCTGTCCAAGCTGCTGTACAGGATTGGCCAGCCGCTACCCAGCTGGCTGAGGGAGGAGCTGCTCAGCTCCAGGTAGCAGGAGCCGGGGGGGGGGGGATGCGACCGACCATCGCCACACCCAACCAGGAGATGAGAAGACTGATGGACAGGAGCCCGTCCCTCCCCCCTCTCTGCCCACAGCCAATCAGAGGCACCCAGAGATCTTCCCTCGGCCAATCGGAGGCGCCCATTGACCTTCCCTCAGCTAGGGGCCTGGGATGGATAGGTGGGGACGGGAAGAAAACAGCGAGGCTGCAAGCCAGAGACTCATTTACTGAGAAAGACTGTTGCACGCCCCCAGTGGAGGAGGGGGAGGGGGGCAGAGACACTGCACAATGTGCACTGGACAGCGGGGGCTGGGGGATTGAGATAAAGGTTTATTTTCTGTCCAAATTTAATGATGCAGCCCTCTCCTTCCCCTGCCCCAAATCTACACCAGTGTTGGAATGTCAATCCACACCGGCACATACACACCCTTTGCTTTGGGATTGGTTTTCCTCTGCTTGTGCCAGTTATGAAGTACACTAGCTGTTAACAGTTTTAAGAACCAGGGTGGAATGTTCTTCCAGACTAATGAGGATGATTGTTTTTAACAATGAGGACGATTTTTTGAAACATTTTATTTGGAACCATTTTTTTTTTTGCTGCCTTTTGAAGGTGAGGACACCTCAGAGTATTAGGAAAGCTAAGGTATGAAATCTGTTGGCTAACAATTTTTTTTCTTCTGACAAAATTTAAACGGACTAACGAACAGAAAAACGTCTTGCAACAATAGCACAATGTCGACACTTGGCAGGGGATGAGGTTTAGACTGAAAACAAAAGCGTGAAACGTGCAGATGCAAGTCTTGAGAGCGAGAAGATCAATAAACGGCAATACAGCAGAGAGACCATCCCACTTCCAGCTAGCTGTGAGAAATGAGGCGCGTGCTTAGTATTGCAGATACCCCCGCAGTGTTTTCTGCACCGCAGCCTCTTGTATTAACGCACCGATGAGCCGCGTTTCGGGGTGAAGGCAAACATAAACTTGAACATTTCGGAAATAAAACAAGCAGTGTTGGAATTTCATTCTCGTTATTCCAAAGCCTTAAAGTAGCAGCGCGTGATTCTGGTCTCGGATCCCCGTCATTATTTCTCTGCAGTAGACCGATGTTTAGTGTTTTCTTTTTAGCGCGAGTCGTTTAAATAGAAGAACGACCTCTTGTATGTACAACTGGCCACCCCAAATTGGTCCGTGTCAATGACGTTTCTTCATAACTCTCGAGTGCAGGAGAAGGCAGCGATCAGGGTGAAGGGGGACCTAAGTGTTCCTCCTTATTTAAAATCCATGTGGGCGACTGAAGTCAGACAAGCGGTTTACTTTTCCAAACTGGCTTCTCCTCAAATTTTAGTTTAGTCATTGCTTCTTTATTGGTTTCATCAGAATGGCCCAGAGCAGCAGCAGCAGATTCCTGATTGGTCAGGACCGCTTGCGACAATGCCTACTGTAACGTCTATGAAACATGGAACTTTTTGGAACTGTTTAGTAAGTGCAGCGCGCACTCTACCTGTCAAGCTGTTTGAGCGATACTGACAGAAAGTTGATGCTGATGCTCCTTAGTTTTGAAATCGGGGAGGCGTACGATACTGTGTGTCACCATGTCAAGATGCATTTTTGTTTGTTTTGCCAGTATTGCCAAGTTTTTCAGTTTTCTTGCATATTGCCCCAGAGGATTTAAGGTGTGGAGCATAATTCCCTCACCCAGAAAAACATCTTGTCTATTTCTACCCAGCGCCATAGTACTCAGTAAAGAAGTGCTCAGTTCTAAAGTGGTATATCGTTCTAAAGTTGGTCTTGGTTTATTGAAGAAACCCACTGTTTTTTTTTTCTTTTGCTTTTTTACCATGATGCCGGTTGCATTTCAGTGTCTGCATAGTTGATTTATATTGAACAAATCTTTATCATGATTGTTTTTTTTTTTTTAATTACTTGCATCCTAAAATAAGCAGGACCAGGTACAATTGTTGGTGGGCTACAAATTAAGGTTCAGCTGTATTAATTTACAGTATTTTTAATGTTAGTATTATAATTTGGCAAGTGAGTCAGCGCATTCATTCATCTGTAGTCAGCGTATTGCTAGACATAAGAGTTAAAGTATTTTCTAATTGTGTCACAAAACAGTGTTTGTTTTTACCAAGAAAAGACTCATTTTCTACTCCTCAGTGAGTCCCTAAAGATGAACGGATGCAGGTAACCCTACCCCCCACTCCCCACATGGCCAGGTGTAACACTGTGTCCATCAGATTTATCTCCCCTGACAGGTTGCCATAGTGATACTGCAGAAGCCAGATATTACACAAGATGCATGTTTTTGGTTTGTTTTTTCCCTGAGGCAAAATTGGCCCTCATCTCCGACTCTCTCCGAATGACAGAATCTGTCCAGGAATGCCATACATGCAGTGCTGTCAGTGGCTTAGTGTCTACAGTAATAAATAAACTAATAATGCATTTTTGTCATGACAAGCATTAAAAAACTTTTTTAAAAATAATAAGGCACCCTAAAATAAAAGAAAAAAGAAAAGATGACAAAAACGAAATGCAGGGAAGCAGCAGAGAAGATTTGGGCTTGTAACATGGAAAGGATCTGTTGATTAAGTGCCGGTGCATCTTTGTAGAGCTTTAGAGATGAGAGATTGCCTGCCTGTTCAAAGCATCTCCAATCTGCAGGTTGTTTTAATGCTGAAGACATGGTCATGAGAGAGTGACAGATGGAGAGCTTTTCCATGCGGGTGCAGCAGACCGACTTCCAACCACAGGTTTCAGTTTTCCATGACCAGTCATTTCTATTCATTTTATCATGCAATGAATGAATGATGGAATGAATGAATAAGTACATAAATAAACATAACTTGATGACAGAGAACAATGATTTTCACCCAATGGAAAAAAAAAACATAGATCCCCTCCTACGGGAATGCTGTAAATGTAAAATGTTACTTCCTGGTTCGGGTCCAGAGGAGGCCCCGCCCAGACATGGCGGTACGTGTGGCAGCGGGTCTCACCTCACATCCAAATGTGCAGAATAATAAAGTCCCTGTGTTGTTCTGTGTACATGGAGCAAGGAAATGACATTTTAAGATCTCATTGGAACGGGCCCAGTTTTAAGACTGTATTGAACCCATGCCCTTTGAAGGGCTTATTGGAAATGGGCTGCCATCTCAGCTAAGCAACAAAGTTTTCCACATCAATATTTCACCACCACTTTGCCTGATTGTTACCGTTGTTAAGTGAAGTCGGTCTGTGTTTGCCACAGATGCACTGAAAAACAGAAGCGTAATTAGGATTACTCTATCAACGGGTTGATCATTAAGCTTCGAGTTTGTTTCTGGGTTCTTAAAAGTGGAACGCTTTCCGTTTTTAAAGGGGGGCGAGGGTCGGATTGAGGTATATAAAAACATTTCACATTTAATTGTATTGAAAATAAGTATTCAGCTTAAAATATCTGGAAGTTAAGTTTCTCTTTGCTCTATTACCGAAATAATTGCTGTGTGAAGTTGAGTCAGATCTTCCAGCCTTTTGGGCCTTCTGGTATCCTCTTCCCCTGATAGTGCAGACTTTTTTTTGGGTGCTTGACAAAATAGTCGTCTGAAGAAAGGAAGCTTTAGAATGTAATCTACTGGCTGAAGCTGAAATGCACTGCATTGTCCTCATCGTGGTGGTTTCTTTGGTTTACACATGTCTAGACCTCATTTCCCTGTGTCTGTATTGCAAGCTTCTTCATAAATAGTGGGGGTTTGAAGGAGGGGTTAGGTGTTGTGGATTTTTTTTAAGGTACTGGCCTAACCTGATATTCAAGAGGCTGTGTTTTGAACCCCCTAAGTAATTTGTGTATCAACAGTTGGACAGCATTCAGGCGCATAGTTGCATCAACCAACTCTCACGCACACACTTTATCATGCACACACAAATGCATACACACACTCTGACACACAGCTCTTGCTTTCACTTCAGCTGATTGTAAATGTGCAAATTATTTTATTTTTTAGTTTTTGGTTTAGTTTCTGACTGTCATAAATTATTGACCATGACTGGAGGTGTGCAGTTTCTGCACTTTTTAACAATGCAATAAGAGGTACGGCTACCCCGGCTCAGGATTTTCTGAGCGGGGGGAGGAAATTGTTTTCGGAACAGTGTTTGCGATTGTTTGTAATGTGGGCTTGGGGACTTTACTGTGTTATGGGAGCAGAGTTCACTTACGGAACTGAAGAACGGAGTGGAACAGAGTATTTGGGCTGGAACCTCATGCCCTAATGTGACTGTTGTGAGAGTGGCTCCGCCCATCTGGATGAGAATTTATGGCTCCTCCCACTCTCCTGTGACGACTCCTCCCTGCTCAGTCGCCCAACACACCACACTGCCAGTTTGTGTTTTCAGTGGCCCTGTATTAAAATATAATGACCACAATAACAGTAAGAATAGTAATAATATCAATGGACTGTACAATCAGACTGTAATTGTTATGTTTTATTTTTAATTATTATTGTGTAGCTACTTTGTGATTTTAATTTACAAATAAAAATGCCACTGTCTTTTTAGTGCTTTGATTTACTTGTTTGGCCTGAGCATTGAAAATTCACTAAATAGACAATAGAACAAAGGTTATCTGTTGTTTTTTGTTGCCCATGTTGTTGTATTTCATAATTATTATATTGTTATTAATTTTGAAAGTGTATATGGCTAAATTGGGTGAGTCGAAAAATCTATTATTTAATGGTTTACAGATTCTTCCAGAATATAATTTAAGTGTGATTGTTTCATGGCTATATCACAGACATACACTTGACATAGTTCACTTTTGCTAATATATTACGTAATATATTGCAGACTTTTGTTTTGGCCCAGCACGAAGACACTTGATTCTACTTATCAAGGTCTTGATTGAAGACCATACTAATTTGGCTGACTTGGGTGTTGTAGTGCTGGGCTAAAACAAAAACTTGCAGCCAAACCGGCCCTTTCTCAATAAGATTGGGAAGCCCTGCTGCTGAAATTGGTGCTTCTGGTCCAGTAGGGGGCAGTCTTCTTTCTGGACCAGATAGAAATCAATCCCCCCACAGTCATGGGCACTGGTGTAGGGTGAGCTTTCTTTAAGAAAAGAGTTAAACCAGGTTAAGCTTTGTGGTCATGGGTATGCATGCTTTTGAAATGCCCATCTATGTGTGTGCGTGCATGCGTCAGAGAGAGAAAATGGTTATGGTTCAGATTATTACAAGGTATCTGCATAAATGTAAAATGGCTGAGGTACCAACATTAATTACTGCTGAAAAAAAATCTGTTTTTGTGAGTAGTAATGGGATCAGACACTGCAACTGTTCTACTTTGGGGAAAACTGCATCAATTCCCTTTCAAAACAAGGCAGTATCCATATCCGTGTCACCAGTGAAAGAAACCGTTAGGTAGGCCTTCACATTAAACTTCTTCTAAAACATAAAGACTGTCTTCTCGATACGCTCCAGTTGACAGCTGTCATGGGTATTACTCGTGGACGCATAATTTAATATTCTATTTTAAGTCATGTTTATTTGCCTGTGAAATGGGAAGGAAGTGGCTGCAGTTGAGGTGCTTTTATTTACAGCTGTCTGGGAGTGTCTCATTCCTCAGCTGTATTCCGCTGTTGGGACCAGACTCGACCGAACAACAACTAAATCTTGCTTCGAATCTCGCTTAACTCTCTTCTCCTCCAGAGCAACTTACAATGCAAGAAATGATGTGCACTTCACCTGATTTGAATTGGCAATAGGGCCTGGCTTGGTTAATAACATTGTCAGACAAGTGAATGTAATTGTAACTTAATTAAAGCAAGTTAACCAAGAACCTACATGCAAGCCCTGAAAGCTTACAGAATATATGTGTAACTAGTCATCCTTTTTTGCATAAAAACAAAATGTAAAACCATGAAAATGCGACAATAACCAGACTGAATACAAAAGCTATAAGTGATAGGGTGTGAATGAAGCCCAGATGCAGTCTGAAGAGAAGGGTCTTCAATTGTTTACTTTAAATTAGGCTGGGGGATTGTCAGTTATACTAATAGTGTTATAGCTAAAGTAGGTTATCACGTGAGTACTTGCGTGACAATGAAAGGGTATGGTATCAGCAGAAACCCCATGTGAAATGACTGAAAGTCTCTGCTTCACTCTCTGTGGGCTACCACACTGACCATCTGGAATTTGGCCAATTAAACTACGACAGCGAGCGCAACAACAGTGTGGACCAAATCTTAGCCAAGGATAACCGAGTCCCGTCATGTCCCATATAAATATTTTTCTTTTTAATGCTCTCTGGAATTGAGCAGTCCCATCCTCATGGGACTGCTTCTGCCTGTAAATATGCATAAAGAAATACAAGCCTGTCTATTTAATTAAAGCATCACTTCAGGTTATGTTGATGTCTTCGTCCCATTCTTTTAGCCACTCCTCATCCAGCTGAATATACTAAAACATTCTGGTTTTAACAAATGGAGGTCGATAATATCCTTAGCCATTTTGTGAGCAAAATTACTCACAAATTGAAGGTAGGCTAACGTTTATGTTTACCATTTACCACTGTCATGTTTCCGTTCATTTTCCCCGGGAGAACGTGACCGAAAGGTCGAAGTTCACCAAATCTGTTTAAGGGTAAACCGGGTAATGTGGCATGAGTTTTTCGCTGGTAGGTACGCGACTTGGAGGCTCACTCGAACCGGTTTTCCCAGTCGGGACACTATTTCCGATACCACGCGAAGTTCGCGAACGCAGCATTAAATAGCCTATTTAATGTCTTTTAGGCCTTTGTGAGCTTTCCACACGAGCCTGCTAACTTGCGAGTAATCACGTTACCAACATTGCCTATCCAGCGAACAAAGGTGAAGTATTTTACTGCTAGCATAGGCCTACCGAAATACTTAACATGAAAATCTGGTTAAACAACAATGAAAAATAATAGCTGAAATAGTGGCTAGTTCTGTAGTTAGTTGAACGTAATACTAATTTTGTTTAAAGAACCAGGACATTTGCGGCACTCGTAGCAAATTTGCGTGCGGTATCTCACTTGCAACGTAACACAATCACCGCAGGACCGAGTGTTGTAAAAATGCAACATTTCAGGCACCCTACAGACACAATGTTTGCCAAATTTCAGTTTAGAAGATTCCCCAGTTCCTCACTTCCTATACTAGCCAATATTTTAGCAACACATTTG
The DNA here is from genome assembly GCF_018555375.3 of Anguilla rostrata. Classification (NCBI taxonomy): domain Eukaryota; kingdom Metazoa; phylum Chordata; class Actinopteri; order Anguilliformes; family Anguillidae; genus Anguilla; species Anguilla rostrata. Next base: position 32,879,002 of record NC_057941.1, on the reverse strand, counting down.
GAGTGAAACATTTTCAGCTGTTACACAGTCTGGAGTACAGAAAGGCTCCTCAAGCATATCCACTATATCTCTTGATGATCAAAACATCTGGATTTTGCACCACCTGAAGTAAATCATCAAGGCTTACGTTGACGTCACTTTGACCAAATGCCGTGTGTAGGCCTACTACCAGGCAATAGGCTCACTAACCGTTTGTAACAAGATGTCTGGTAGTGTTCCATGAGCTGTAATGCACGTTAGGCTTCAGTCATTTCTGTGCAAGGTTGCCGGGTGACCATCAGGCCCCTTTGATGCTTGTTACACAGATTATAAAAACTGCTTCCTTCTGTGTCCTATGAATAGGGAGATGTGGAGTCAAAAATAAGAGTCAAAGTTCAACATGTTTGTTCCAGTGGTGCTTCTAGGGGGCATGTAATTTGCTATGTGGACAAAATGATAGACATATATGTGAAAAGGCCTTGCTTTGAGCTAGTGCCATTATCTTTAATTCAATATTTAATTTTGGCCTACAATTAAATCATGCTATACCTGCTTTCAAAACTGCTGTTCTGAATAATACGGACAAACCTAATTCAAACCTACAATTAGTCTGAATGTCAAATACAGGTAAAGAAAGTATTAACGAAGCTATAGTACTTTATGCAGACTGTTCTCAGGGCAAGACTTACAGGAATAGAGTAACACTGTATGTATTGACAGAAGTGAGCTAGAGCCTATTGCTACTCTCCAGGCCAGCTGACGATCCTCATGGGACTGCTTCTGCCTGTAAATATGCATAAAGAAATACAAGCCTGTCTATTTAATTAAAGCATCACTTCAGGTTATGTTGATGTTAATGTTTTATTTTTTTAGCTGCTTTGACGGCAGAAAAGATCCCACTGCCAATTCCTCCAGAGCTGCTGGCCTTGGATCCATCCATTCCGCCAACACCTGGGACAGAAGAACAGGAACACGGTATAGCAATTCATAAAATAAACAGCACACTATGAAATCTGTCAGGCTAATTATTGTCCATATAACTTTTTTAATGACTTTTTTAATTACTGAAGGTAGAGACTGCCAACTACTCACATTCCTTTTTTTCTGCCCTCTTAAGGTTGCAGCAAGCCTGGAGTAAGATGACCACCTCCATCACCGAAGAGGCAAACTGTCACATCTCCCAGTATTGGTAAGCATTCAACAAAAAGCCGTTTAAGTATCAGTAATAAATAATTGATATTAGGATCTGCTTATTGATTACTGGTTTCTCTGCACCCTTTTCCCAAGGTTCACTGGCTGTGGTGGTCCTCTGTGTCTGTCAGATGAGCAGGAAACTGCATTGGCTGAAGGTATTACTGTCTAATGTGTCCTTAATGTGTAACTAATTTAATTTTATCAGCTGTGGCCAAAATTGCTTAAAAATGGTTTTCATTTTTTGTGTTACGTAGCTCTAGTACATCCTACCATGGCAAACACCTCATCCACCCTGCACCCTCTCCTCCAGCCCCCTCTGCCCAGCCTGCCCACCCAGCATCGGCCTACAGCTATAACCAGGATGTCCGCCAATGGAACAGCTCTCTCCAGCAGCGCATTTGGATGAATACTGAGCTGGAAGCTTTGGGGCTATAGTCAGGGCTCTGACCAGTGCACCACCCCAGGAACATGGTGTCCCTGTGGCGTTATCCACCTCAGCCTGAGGTAATTGAGACCAGCTCTAAGCTTCCGTCTCCTAAACACTTCCAGCTCCACCCCTTCTTCCTTTGGAAGCCAGAGCTGCCATCATGGAGAGTCAGGAACAACTACATCCTGCCATGTCTGTATGGCCGTGCCTCTCCACAGGTTGTCTCCAGGTGTCAGAAGACCTTGTGATTGGTCGGCACCAGTGGCCAGTACAGACTTACCTGCAAAGTCTATTGGCGCTACTGGTGTGGTAACATACCCCAGTGGCTGGAAGCACTTCCAAGGATGTTCACCAACAACACCCCCCCCCCCCAGCCTTCCTCACACACACAAGAAGGCCATTTGTAAGACTGTCATGGATGAGCTGAGAAGAACCGGCAAGTCCCCAAATGACATGGCTAACCATGTGACAGATTTTCTCCACCTTAAATGTGAGCATGCAAACCTGGCCTCCTCCTGGCAGGACAGAACATCAGGGATGCAGAAGCAGGGCTTTATGAGCAGACAACCATCACTGCCTTTCTACAACAAGTGGACCCTCCTGCACCCTTTGACCAGTATGAAGACGCAGAAGGCTGGTATGGAGTCTGTCTTCTCACAACCTGACAGACTGCCTCCTACAGGAGTTCAAGTGGCAGGAGGCAGCATTAACCCAGGTCCGCCAGGGTACGTTTGAACAGGCCTTCCGATCAGACTACACATGCTGAATGGCTAGGAAAGTCACCTTCTCATCTGGCACTATGTCATCATATGCCATAATGAATGAGAACTGGATGATCCTGTCCTGGGTGATGCTGCAGGGTGACAAGTTGCTAGAGCCTATGTATGAGGGTCTGGCCAACCGCTACAGCGCTGCTGGGGTGGAGAAGGCAAAGCACCAGTGGGTGGACAGGTATGAATAACATTTAGTCACATGTACTGTTCAATTAAACTTACTTTATAAACAAAGAATAGAATAAAAATTGATTCATTCATTTGTTATAGTTTAAGGTATAATTATGATCAAAAAATGTGAGAATCTTTTAACTATGAAACAGAAGTACAATTTTGTTTTGGTAGGCTGATTATTTAAATCTGTGTTCTGAATATACCCATACATTTCTACACAAAACAATTACAATTGCCTTTTGTCTGTTTTCTGCATTTGTAGAGACTGCTGTGCTCTGTTGAGTCCCGGACCCACAAGCCCTTTGAGCACCTTTAGTGGGTTTCCTGGCAAACCACCGATGCCATCATTGTACAGGCCACCTCTGGTAACCTGATAAACACCTGCGCATCTCGGAGCAAGTTCAACCAGGACATTGCTGTCAGGCTGGACTTGTTTCACTGCATGCGCAGGTTCACTGGGAAGTGTGCCTGAGCATCATCCACTCTACAGCACATTCTGCAAGTTCCTGTCAGCGACATTCACTGTTGTGGACCAGGGCACCTGCAGAGGCTGAAAGAGGCCTACTGATTCTGTGGGATTGTGCCTGCTGAACCCACCAAACAGCACGTAAGGGAGCACTGCAGGATGAAGGTGCCGTGTCTGAGGGAGCTGGTGCAGAGAGTGGAGGATGTCCCTCGCCATTTCCATCTGGCTAAGGACCCTAATGGCACCCTGCTGTACAAGCCCTCCATGCTGAGGGTGTGGAGGATTTAGCAAGTCCACATTTTGAGAGGCTGTCTCAGTGACCCGGAGGTGGAGGATGGGGTCCTCTTTAGGTACAGGGGCACTGTGCAGCTCAACTATGTGAAGGGGGAAAGAGCCACTGTGCTAGTCTGGATCCCTGTCAGGGGCACGTCTCAACAGGAGGGCTTCCACTTTCACCAGGGTGACTGGTAACCAGGTCTCCAACAAGCTGCTCCAGGCTCAGGGGTTACCTGTAGTGGCGCGGTGGAATTTACAGAGGCTGGTGGACTTGAAGCAGCCTGAAGTGGTGCTGGCAAGCAGTGTTTGACCCTGTTTTAGCATGTGAGCTCAACCAGGCTTCCAAGAAGGCTATGGGGCAAATTAAATACCCAGCACTGCACATCACTGGCAGGGACACAGGAGAGAGGTTTGGACTGCAGTACCTGGAGCCAGGCTGCCGTCCATTTCCTTTGGACTGGCAGAAACACAAAACACAAAAGACAGTCCTCCCTCCTCCTGTGGAAACACAGCTGCCTTCCACCCAGGCATTGTCTGCACCACCTGTAGTGCTTAATTTCCCACTCACATTTGAAGATAAGATTAGTCCAATAACATTGTTCAGCACTTACAGCTTACAGTTGCTGACTTTAATCATTTCTTGTCATTTTGTCTATTTTACATCAGAGCTTTGAGAGTGGTGAGCTGTCTGTTGAATTGGACCCATCCAGACAACAAGGACCCTGCCCTCACCACAGTCCTCTCCACAGACAGCCTTGTCCCACAACTGTCCACAAAACAGGAAGAGAGCAACATTCGCTCTAATGGACACAGGTAAATCAAATACTACTGCATGCAATCAAAAATATGTATTCATATGCTGAGAAAGCTGATCCTTCTCAAAAGCCTAATAATGAATATGTACTTTCCACTGTTTCTCTCTCTTGTACAAGTTGATCTTTTATTATTGTGTGAGTGATCCTGACTTGTTTATTACAAAGAAAAATCTTTTAATCTCCTTTAAAGTCTGCAAAGCACTCCTCCCCTGCCACAACCTGCTCGCACAGGTCCAGTAGACAGGAGGGCTGGTCATTGTCTTGGACCACAACAGGTGGCCATCACCCATGAGAGCAGCCATTGATGGACTCCTGGCCAAGCACAAGGGAGTGAAGGATTTCCTGCGGCTTGTGGACAGAGACTATGCTGCTCTGGTGAAGAGTACCTGCTCTGACCCCAACAGTCTCCTGCACCCCACCACAAGGCAGCATATTTCACGGTGTGAAGTACTTGGCTAAACAGACAAATGCCAGTACTTCATTAAACACCAGTCCTGAGAAGCTGCAGGAGACCCAGCAGCTGTGGCAGCATCTGACTTCAGGGAGTCAGACTGTCACTGTCCCAGTCGTCACCTTGCAGACTTAGTAAGTCCACCTGCTCCAGTCACATCATATGGTAGCCATACCCAGGGAGCCCCTGTGACCGAGGCCACAATGGGGAAGTCAGTGCAAGAGATCTTGCAGAAACGGCAGGCAACAATGCAACCTCGGCAAAAAAAATAAAAATAAAAAAAGAACAAGGAACTGCCTTGCCTGTGGCCAGCCAAAAATACAGCACATGGGTGATGGTTCCTCTATTAATCATTTGTATGACAGTGGTGAGGTGAATTATTTCTACTGCTCCACAAAGGTCTTCCAGACTTACGTAGTTGGACTCCAACCCCAGGATGCTATTTCATGGTGGAGGAGCACAGTCGTCTATTTTGTTAATCCCTAGATGTTCATGGGCAATACTCAAAATTTCATTCCAGTAGTCAAAAGGCATCACTATTTGACTAACTGTGTATCATTCGTTAGAACTGTTACTTAGCCTCCACATCATTATAACACCATCATCGAAAAAAGTACTCTTAAGACTCCTTAGAATGTGCAATTTCAATTAAAGGTGCAAGCACCACATCAGTCTTCTGGGTAAAAATTAAGTTCTGAGACAAAGGCACATCACTAACTTTCACACACAATCGCACCCTCCATCTTTGAAGGCTAGCTCCTTTAGCTTTAGTATAAATTTAAGCATCTTTAGGTTTCAGTGTCAACACCTTCAGCTCAATGGTGGCAGGACTAGAGGGAGGCAACCCGAGTCTAGCAGTAAGAACTCCACTATCAAGTAAGATGGCTTTCCATATGATTTTAACATTCTCTTTGTATTCTTTACTGGGAATTTCTATCTGATAATGCTCAGCAATAATAGTTGGTAATTGACCTTTAGTATACTATTCAAGTAGTATCTCAGAGGGATTTGAAACAAAGTCCTCAAGTTTAGATGACATCACAACAGAGCACTACACTGCTTAGAGCGATTAAAAGTCCACCACCAAAGCCAAAACGAGGCTTACTGACGCAACCAAATAGGGCACTGTCTTCTCTAGGCAGTCCACCCGGACCCCAGAAAGAGGACCCGAACCCCGTCCCGGCGCTGCGTCTCCAGCTCCTCCGAGGCAGTGAACGGGACTCAGACCAGAGAACACCAGGCAGACTCCTGTCCAGGACCCCCGAGAACAATCCAAACCCTGTCCGACGCTGCGTCTCCAGCTCCTCCGAACAGGGAACCAAAAGTCCTCAGAAGACCCGCACAGGTCCAGAGACAGACAGAAAAAAGTGAGACAAGTCTCAAAAGCAAAGAGAGCAAGGCTCAGAAAGTACACAAAAATGAAGGTTGTGTCCAAAGAGTATAAGCCACCCCAAATACATTTACTCCAACACAAAAGGCACATGGGAACATCACCCTCCACTGCAACACTGCAGTTCATTAACTAAATTTCTCACCTAAAAACAAGCAAGTTAGGTAAAGCAATCACACCAAGGCCTGCTATAACTAAAGTGCAGAAATGCACACCAAAAACTAAGCAATGGGGTAAACATTATCTACCAGAACACTGAAGTGCAACAAGGCACACATAGCAATAACTGCACCAAACAGCAGACACCACCAGCAAAACACTATTGAAAAATCACAATGGAAAGGATAGCAGAGGTAAATGTCACTAAGACACAAACGTAGCGCAACAAAGTCTCTAAACACCAGAGACAATTACAAAACAAGCACAATATTAAAGACAAAATTGCACTTGTAGCCTACCACAACCAGAAAACATGCCACCAAGTTCGTAAAACAAATTAATGTTTAAATGAAATACAGCACGAACACCACAGTAGAAATTGTTACCCCAATAAGGGCTGCATAACGGAACGAAAGCTAAACAAACAATGCTTCAAAGGAAAAAAATGAACAAAGGAAAAGCCAAGTCCAAGGACGCTGACAGGACTGCTACATGGAATGCAGGAGGGCAATTAGCAGACAGGGATGGTGGGCGTCGCCTCCAATTAAAAGTGCAAACCCTGGCCTTCGCTGGCACCACAGGTGTTGTCAATTACCTGTAATAAAAAGGTACACACACCGCTGCCTGAGCAACATGCGCCACCACCTGAGGTGCAGGGGCATAACACCTAAAATGGTACATAAGTAGTCATGTACATTGTTTCCTTGGTGACATGTAGAGCTGGGTTTATTAACGACCTACCTAAAACTACAGTGGCCCTTGCAAGCTAGCAAAATCTATAAATGGATGCATTTCATTAGAAATGCATATGTGGTAGAAAATAGGTAGCCGGAAAGTGGCTTTACCGTGAACACATCAGGTTACAGGGGAAGCACAGTTGCAAGATTCAATGGAGTAGAAATGTGCAGGGGATACTGCTCAGGGAGACATATTAATGTGGGTAGGTAGCATCTTTCTGATGTTTTCATCATGCACACTTCATAACTATTGCATTTTTTAAATAAATTTTTTTTTTAATCTTCTAATTGTGATTTTTTGAAATTATATTCAGCCTTGTTAAATTATATGCCCTGACAATGGTGGGATCAACTTGTGACCGTAAAAGTGCAGTGTCTTTAATGCTTTGTGGGAAAAGCAGATGTGTAGCTATTTAGTGTGCACACTAACAGTGCTTGAAGGAGGGCTCTTAGCAGGCTTTATGAGGGTATGTCATGTTCATCTCCACTGTTATGGACATTGAATGATAGGGTGTCTGTTATGTGAATGTGAGTAATGCCTTTAGTTTGGATGTTAAAACAGGTGTTAAACTACTGATAATTTCCTCTGTACATCGCATATGGTGTCTCCTTTACTCTTGAAAACTGCATCCTAACATGGAAACTGCATGATAAATGTGTAAGAGCAGGAGGGGTTTTTAGGGTGACTGAAAGAAGTCTTACATTTTTTTGCCATTTTTCTCCCATTTTCTCCCCAATGTAGTCGTTATACCAATTCCCCGTGTGTATCACAGTCCTGGTCAATGCGCTATCCTCTGTTGGTCTGGGGAGGGTGTAGACTACCACATGCCTCCTCCGATACATGCCGTAGTCAACGATCAGGACTCATACCCTCACCGGCTTCCCATCCGCAAACACTGCCAATTGTGTTCGTAGGAACGTCTGACCAAGCCAGAAGTACCGCTGCTGGGGATTGAACCTGGGTCTCTGCGGCGGTGCTTATACCTCTACACTACCCAGACGGCCCTAGAAGTCTTACATTTTAAATTTTGTTATCATGTGAGCACTTGCTTAAAAATCAAGGTTGCGTTGTTTATTTAAGAATTTAGGAGTCAAGAAAACAAACAATTTGTTTCCGCCCGGTTTCGAACCGGGGACCTTTCGCGTGTGAGGCGAACGTGATAACCACTACACTACGGAAACCACATGGAGAACATAATTCACTAAATTAGTTTATGATCCTTCATAATATGAAACACAAGATAGTGCTATTTGTGTTCATATAGCCAATATTCGTTGTTGTAACTAACATTTTAAACGGCAGACTTGATTTTACAAGTTTTAACCAATGACTTATATACATTGCTTTGTTGAAAACGTTTTTGTTGATATTCTGTTTGTTATATTTAGTATGTATTGTTCATTAGTCGCTATAATCATTTGTATATGTACTTGTAAAATCAAATTGCAATACAAATGACTATCGGTGCCTTCCCGAAATACGCTTGCTCTTCGGTGTGAACAACAATACTTGAGAGAACATGAGGCACTCCGTATGTGGTCGAACGCCCCGTATCACCAGTTAGTGCAAACCTCTAAAATGACTGGGTAGGATATGGCTAACGTTATATTGTTAGATTGCGTCGTACTTTATTTGGCTCTAAATCATTTTATCTTTATTTTATTCAGGTTCTGGAAAGTACCGAGTACAAATATTCAAAATGCTGTTATTTACACGTTCCTTTGTTCTTTTAATTTTAGATATAAATGTTTTTCAACTCAGCTTCCGTAGCGAGATGCGCTGCGCTGATTGACAATGTCAGGTGACCAGAACTTAAGACGCCATCGCACTGAATCCGACAGTCACAATGTGCCCTCTAGCGGCCGTCGTTATTACATGCATTTACAGATTCGCATGGCCTGTGGTATCGAGCCGTTAAACACGTAGCTAGCCAACTGTAGCCAACGTGTTTTCTTGAGAAAAAATACTTTTGCCCTATACATTATTTTTTTAAAAATGAAACATGCGAATTAGCTTGGTTACTACTACTTCACTATAGTAGTTATCTAGCTAGCTGAACATAATACATACATTTATCAGATACAAATCTAAAGTAGCGAATTATTATTGACCAACAAAATTTTTGAAGGAAAGTAAAATAATGCATAATTTTCTGATTTTCTACATATAATACGTGTATTGCTTAATATCCTAATCTAAAGTCTGTGTGGTTTAAAAACAATACCAGGGTAACCTAATCATTGAATTTTGAAGAGATACGAACCTGTTCTCGTTGAACATCCCAAGGCCGACTGAGAAGCAGGGTTACTACCATGAAACTGTACGTTTGAACGTTCCAGTTAACATATTTCATGCACAGAAGGACAGATAAATTAGATCAAGCGCTTTGAAACAAATCCTTTGGTCTCGCATGGTGGTAAATTTTTATATAAAATGCTAAGAATAGCATTAGTGACATAACTTCGCAATACAAAAATAATTATAAAATGGAAACTCCCCCATGAAAGTTGGTTTCATCCATTTATGCCCGCGAAAGGCGATCTCCTTAATATAAGGGAAAGGGCGGGGAATTACTATAAATGGCGACAAGAGCTATCTCTACTCCTGAGTTAATGGAATTTAAACCACCCAGTTGCACCAAAGAGAATCTCTTTGGTTGCATTCGCTTACTGTGTTAGCTGCCGAGCTAGCTAGTCCATCTGTGGTGATCTATCATTTAAAAAACTACGGACAGCTAGCTACTGTTGATGATCATGATCATGTTGAATAATAACTTAATTAATAAACAGTGTATGAATCCACATTGGCTATAAGTCATTTTTTGTTACCTAGCTGATGCTATAGTTTGAAAACTAAAGCCAACAAATCAGTAAAAAAAAAAAAATGTAGCAACAAAATTATCTTTGAACATGATCCACATCACAGATTATTTTTAATGTTACTGTCTTCATCATCATCATCGTTAGCTATAGCCTCTTAATAGCTGTGGGTGCATTCCAACCACTTATTTGTTTACCTTCTACTTCCTTTCCTGGCCTCCTAGTATGGAAGGCCAAAATGGTCAATATATTTAGAATCACATGTTGACAATGTTGGTGCATTCCAATCACTTATTATATTTGTCCGTTGTCTCCGAGATCCTTCACTGACTCGGAAATTGATTGAGGTGCACCATCTTTGAGGACATTCCAACTCCATGTTCTTTCTAGGAGCTAGGTGGCTCCTGAAGAATTCTTGAGCAAGGAAATACGAGTGCATCCTTTGGGGAAGTATTTTTTCAGAATGCATGACGTATAACAACTTGTCAATCCACCTGTCCCCATCTTCCACATCTGTAATTGACATGGCTTCAAACTGACACTTAAAAGAGAAAGAAAGTTCCAATTGACACGTACACATTTCGATGGGTGGAGCTAGGAGCAAGGAAAGGAAGCGAGATCAATTAAGAAAATGGAATGAACCAACATTGACCACGGCATGATTCCAACATCAATTTTACGTACACTACAAAAGGTATGTGGACACCTGACACCCAACATCTCATCCAAAATCATGGGCATTAATATGGAGTTAGTCCACCCTTTGCTGCTATAACAACCTCCACTCATCTGGGAAGGCATTATACTAAATGTTGGAGCATTGCTGTAGGGATTTGCTTCCGTTCGACCAGAAGAACATTGGTGAGGTCGGGCACTGATAGGGTGATTAGGCCTAGCTTGCAGTTGGCTTTCCAAGTGATCCCAAAGGTGTCTGATAGCGTTAAGGTCAGGGCTCTGTGCAAGCCAGTCAAGTACTTCTGCACCGTTCTTGACAAAACCATTTCTATATGGACCTTGATGTGTGCCCAGGGGCATTGTCGGTTAAGCACAGAATTATCGAGAATGTGATTGTTTGCTGTGGCATTAAGATTTGCCTTCACTGGAAGGGGCCTAGCCCAAACCATGTAAAATAACCCCAGACTAAGGGGTGTCCAGATACTTTTAGTCATATGGTGCATTTTTTATCCGTTTGGCCTCCCATACTAAGAAAGGAGACAAGGAAAGAAGAAAAAATAAGAGGTTGGAACACACCCCGTCCCTCCATTGAAATCCATGACTTCTAGTCATTTGGTCAGTTTGCTTTGCAGTGAAGAAGCTGAACAAATCCAACACACGAAAAGCATCGGTTGGATAAGGTTGATCTGTGATGCATTAAAACTGAGTTCAAGCCATAGCTGCATGAAGACAGCACTAACCAAGACGTGCTTAATCGTCACCTCTATTTCACGTGTGCTTATCTCTCATTCAAATGCACTTGAATATGCACACATAACTTCAAAAAGAGTGTATTTAAAATACTGTTTTACTTTTTGAACATGGTTTCCAGTCACTAAGCAACCATGAAAAAAAAAAATTTAACATTGCGAAACAAAACACTTCCAGTAATACACAGAGCTTTCAGGACTTACTCAATCTGAGAACATGCCATATCTTAGCTTCCACCTGGCTAATGAATTATTTGTACAATACGTAATACATTTTCTTGGAAGAGCTTTCTGGACCATACATTTTCCATGTTATTGTACGTTCATGCATACATTTATATTTTAGCGGTACTGAGGACATCCAGGAGCCCCTGTTTTTAGGGTGAAATGCAGGCCTTATTTTCTTCCCTCTTTCCTCTTCTGGCCTCTTTTATTGCCTCACTCTGGAGAGTCAAGAAGAGCAAGGAAATTAACATCTGCTCACAATAAAAAGCTGTGTTTATTCAATTCAACTTTAATCCCTGATAGTGATTTTTTAAGGACAGCAACATTCTCGTTCACACCAACTAAATCACAGACTTACTGCTGTGTCAAAGAAAATTAATTGGGAACGTTTAGTTTTTTGTGATCGGGACATATTATTATGTCTTTCACTAATCAGGCAGGGAGAAATCATAAACAGTTCAGCAGTGCAGAATCCTCAGAAATTGTAACTTTTCATAGATGAACTAAACTTCAAGGAATAAACTACCTACCTAAAACATGAAACACATAAGATCCCCATAAACTGTTCCCATGGAATTTAACCTGCAATTACACTATTTACAATGTAGCTGTAATGTTGACATTTGGCAGAGTAAAGCAAAAATGAACACTGCAACAACATTTTTAGTTATTTCAACCAAATCGTAACGTTGCAAAATGCACTATTTTTAAAATGTGGAGTATAATTCTTATCTGGACCCATTTACAGTGTGGCTACAATACTGAGATTTGGTAGCGGTAAACATCAATGTTCTAACTAACTAACTTGTTCTAACTTCTGTAATTTCAGTGCAACATTGCAGAAAGTATATTTTTTGCTTGCTGGGTGAACCTGTCCTGGGTGTGAGGGACAACACAATGTCCGCACACGTTAGTTAGGATGGTTGGAAATTATTGATACTATAGGGATACGGACAGAACACGTAAATGAAGATTTCCCCCCACAGGCCCTCGCTGACCTGCTCTCTGCAGCTGGAAGAACCTCTTCCTGGTTTTTCACCTCAGCGTAGACAACAGTTGCTAGGGAAACAGACAGCACTTGTAATCAAGCACACCATTCGGTCCATTGCAAAGTCACATAGAATGTGCAATGGTTCTGATTGTGACAGTTTTGTCCACAGACTTTCTCAGGCTGAAGAAGGATTTGAAGTCTGTGGACGAAACTCGTCACTGACAGAACAATGGCAAGATGACATGCAGCCATTTTGGATGCAGCCAAAGGAATACTGCAGAGAAGGCATTACTGCCCGTACAAGTAAATACTGGGTTCTGTCTGAAATGGCTGTACACCAGAGACAAGAAACTGTACCTTGGCCTGCAAGTGCGCTGTTCTTTCTCCTTCCTTTTTTCAGCAGACAGATGACTATGCCCGTAACCCAGGCAAATGGAATGAGAGCCAGGCCACAAACTGTTTTATTTCCATCTAGGAATAACAGGAAAACACATGTCCTTAGTCTTTACTGCCTCATTTTTGGCTGCTTTGGTGGAGCAGCCCAACAGACAGTGGGTACTGTACAGCATGGGTAGCACTGCAGTGACACATTGATTTTAAACTTCTGTGTTGAACATCTGTGTTATTAATTCAATGCTTTTTGGGTTATAGCTAGTAATGTTAGTGATGAGCAGTCTTGTATTTACAGAGGAAAAACAAACTGTAAATGAGTTCACAAAATTGCAAACATTCAGTGGCTATTCCCCATTTCTGTCATAAATATAGTGGATATATAACGGCACAGAATATACCTGTGCCACATTAATGAGTTTTCAGAAGACGTATAAAATTGGAATGTGTTGCCATAAGTGGCAGAGAGGCAGAAGGTTCAATGGTTAGAACACAGAGCTCAGTATCTGGTGACTCTAGAATCTGTGCTGTCAGTCAGCATTGGGCCACCATCATCACTGCAGGACAACCGTATGCATGGATACTCCACATGGCATCAGATAGCATAAAGCAGACCACTGCACTCCCTGTTTACTGAATACTGTCTATATCTGTGGCCATCACTCACCAGTGTTAATGTTACCATCACTGCAGGACACCAACAGTGTGATGCTGGTGTTCTGCTCTCCATACATGTTCTTTGCCACACACCAATAAAGACCCTCGTGTTCCCTCTGCACTGCAGGGATATGAAGGGTCTCTTCATAGTGCGCTCCTTCAATGCTTTCCCCCAGCCACTGTGTCATAGGCTTGGGGTTCCCATCAGCAGCACACATCAGGTTCAGGGTGGACCCACATGTTACACGTCCTGAGCCATTAGTCACAGCCTCTGAGTTAGAGGTCACATTGACAATTGGGCCATCTGGAGAAGAAGACAGATAAGAGGTAGTGGTTAGAGACAGAAAGAGAGCTCTAATCCCAGGCTTCAAAACCAAAATCTTTTTGAGCACATTCTTATATCAAAACAAATCCAGCTCAATCATCGAAAAAAATAATCAGTACACTTCCCTAAAGGCAAGTGGCGTACTACTGAGTGTACCAAATCAATATCTCTTACATGGCTGATTTCCCTACACTAATCAAAACAAACACCTTGCCTTGGCTTTATTTTCTAACAGAAGGAAGCTTTGGCTGCTGTCAATCATAACCCCTTACAGAGCGACAGCTACAAAGAGAAGCCACTGTTTCTCAAAAACCAGAAAACTCACACCGGACACGGAGGGCGATGCTGGTTCTCTTTGTCTCTGTCCAGGCTGGGTGAGAGGCCTGGCAGACACACTCTGCATTGTTATCCTTCACCGTGGGGCTGAACTTATACTGACTGAGCAGGGAGAAAGTGCCGTCATCGTTCATGGTGATGTTCTCAGTGATGCTGCCAGGCGATACTGGAGTACCCCTGTGGAACCATAGAACTGAAGCGTTCCAAGGGTAGAACCGTGAAACCCTGCAGTTCAGGGTGGCCTTGTGTCCAAAAACCAGAAAAGAGGACTGCTGTATTTCTATGGAAGAGGGTTGAGCTGGAACATATAGGGTTAATTAAATACACACTCTTGGCAAAAAAAATGGGCCAAGCCCAAAATGGCAAAATATTAAGCTTTTAATGGTCTTAACAACAAATTATTGGTCAGAAAATTAGCAAGAATTAAACAAATGCACTCCTGTGCCACCATTTGCTCGTTTACTTTTGCTGCAGTGAACTGTCTGGGGAAAAGCTAGAAACAGGGAAATTGATTTATACAGTAGACAAATTAACATAATGTCAAATAAAAGAGTCATGTTTTGTCTTTGGTTGCATATCATTTGCATGCCATGAATTCCTGATGTCTGTGACCTATCAACGCCATCAGAGTCTGGAGATCTTGTTTTCAGGTTGTCCTACAAGCAATACAAAAACTCTTTGCATTTGAATAGATCTCTATGGGAATTGGGGGGTGGGACTAGATTCAGCTGTAAATTATGCTGATACAGTATGGAACACATTTGTTGGCTAAATGGCTTTAAGTCATCAAGGGTCCAAGGTATCAAATGGGCCTCAAACCACCATGCTGCTGCCAGATATGCAGTAGATACTACAAGCATTGTTTCTCCTGAATATTTTTTCCATTGAGTTCAACAGGAAAATTAAAAAAAAATTTCCTTTGTAGAATTTCCCAAAGAACATTGAATCCTCTTCCCCAGTGTAGCTAAATATGCAGCTCAAATTGACAGGGTGTCCAACCTCAGCATCAATGTGAGGTGATTGATACACCACCAGTACCGGGGCTGCAGCATCTGCAGTGACCAATTAATGCACATTGGGAAGCGAAAGACAACGACAACACAAAATATTCCTGAAAATCAGGTGACAAAATTAACAGCAAAGAAAAGTTTCACAGACCAAAATATCCTGTTTTAAAGAGAATTCTGTTCAAGTGTGTCAGTGTTCTATAGGTGCAGCGGTAAATACAATCTGATGACAATTCTATGAAAACTCTATATTTTCATTACAATGTAATATTTAATCTAACAAACTGATACATAACTGTACTGTATCTCAATCCCCAACAACAGGTAGCTGAAATTTCACCATTTTTTGTAAACTTAATTTTAACAGTTTTATATCTGTTGCAGTTAGATGGGGAGGAGGCAAAAAGAAATCAGATCTGAAGACAAAATGTGGGGGAAGACTGAAGACTGGCTGTACTCATATCATTTCTCCCAGCACAAAGCCAGTCAGAACTGGCTGAGAACCTAGTTAAGATCGGTCTCTTGAAAATGCCATTGAGGCAGATCTTGGATAGTTATAGTTTTTACCATACTTCATGGAATTAAACTATTCTTTAAAAAAAAAAGTCTATTACTAACTACTATGAAATAGGAAATGTAATGCAAAAGCAATTAAGTAGATATTAGATCAGTCCTCATAAAATAATTGTTTACAAAACTAATTGAATACACAATTTCATAAATTTTCATAAAGTAGCTGTAATGCATTGAACTAATCTATTGTGAATGTTAGCACACAGCTACCTAATTATCCAGAATGCGAAGGAGACTTATTCTCATCCTTGTTAAAGGATAACTGGCTTTTTTCGCTGTTTGAACAAAGGACAGAAACAGTACTTACCAACACCCAGTATCCCTGTTAGCCAGCCCCCATACATAAGGAGCAGGGCTGACCATTTCTGTTTGCTCACGGTGTCTTGGTCCCTCACCATTGCAGGTCCGCCTCAGCAGAGATCTTACGTCTAATAAAAAGGGGAACCTCTGTGTTGTGATTAAATCGCTTATGCCACTGTTTTATTTACAGAAATCGTTTGCCCTGTGTTGACATCCGTTTCCTCTCATTTCATGTTTACCTTTTTTCTTACATCTTTCTAAATGTAGCAAAAGCACATAGTGTGAATTGATGTTTTCAAAATGGAACATGAACATTAAAGAATGCCATGCAGTCTTTGGTTTATGACCCATTTTAGTTCTTGTGTGTGATTATGAACAGAAGATTGTATCAGGGAGTGGCTTTGAAGTGCATTTACACACTTCTCTTCTTCCCGTTCATGACACCACTACTGAGGACATCTCATGAAATGCAGTCAGTTGTCAGAAAGTTTGCGTACCAACAAAGCTCTTTTCAAGAATGGGATGTGAAATGAAATTGATAAACATGATATTATTTTACTGTTCAGATCCAGATATTCACCTGCAGAACAGCTTCAAGCCAGCAATAGAGACTCTCTACATACTAGTGAGGGGGTAAAGCTAATCCTTCTACATTTTGTAAAACACTGTGCTCAATGCACACTTTGAAATTGAACATGCACACTTAAATCGTTCAAAGCCGTTTCAAATAGTGCATTATTGAACTACTGTTCATTCCTACAGAAGTGCACTAACAAAGAGGAATGGTGCTCAGCAGGATGCAGCACCAGGATGCAGCACCAGTGCTACAGGAAACATTGTGAAGTTAGTCAATATCTACACCACAAACCCAAATGTTTAATTGTAGTACTGAACACATAGAGGAACTTGTGCATGCACAGATTCATTTGCAATGTGAACTTTTTCAGGCAGCAGCTCTTACACTGCAAACATGTTGACAAAAGTAAATTGTGCTACTCCCAGTTTAAAATTTAGGCATTTTTAGAGGACAGCCCCCACCCTATAAATGTGATTAAACGCCACTTTCACTGTGTTTGCATTATTTTAAAGCATCATTGTATAAAAACAACCAGTTGTTTTACTGAAATACGATGTAGGAAGCCAGAATGAGTTGCAGTTCAGCTGGCTGTGTACAGGGCTTTTTGGTTGCTGAGTACAAATTTAGTCTGTGGTTTTATGACCCACCTTGTAGTCACAATAGCTGACTTAGTCTTGAAACAATATGATGCTGGTTTAAATGTGAAATGGGAAGATACATTCTAGAATTTTTTTTGTTGGTCACAGAAATCTGACACATCTCCACATTTAGTGAAATTTATTGCACTGACTAACGCCCTTAGTGTACTACTATTTCTGGATATGTGTGCTGGCATATGTGTGCTGTCAATTTATTTATGATTGTAAAGGAATTAATATTATATAAATTAGGATTTTTTTATGCACGTGGTGGTTCCAAGTAGCTCACTGTGCCCAACTTTTAAGTGATATTCGTTTAAATGGAGATGATTTATTATTGATAATAATTAATTATTTGTAAATTCCAAATTCTGATTCTGATCTGCTGCTTTTTTATCGAGTGCACATTTATTTTAAAAGCCATAAAGCTACTGTATTTGGTTTTAGAGATACATCTTGAAATGACATAATGATACAAACAGTTATCATTATATCATTTCAGTGGTTTAATGCTAAATCTAATGGCACCACCAATAGATTTAGCATTAAACGTGGCATTAAACAAGACTGCCCTCTCTCTCTGCTTCTCTTTTTAATGGCTGCAGGATTATTATGAAAGAATTTAGATATTGCCCAGCTGAAACTCTTTAACAAACAGATTGCCATCCAACTAGCGGACGACACGACACCGTCATATTTCTTAAAAACAGAGACAAAATCCCAAAAGTTCTGTAATAGTGATTTCTCCAAAGCCGCTTTAATTAACATTAAACTTGAAGAATTGTGAATTGTCGTCAATACACAGTTTCCCCCTAGTGTCACCACATAATATTACAATGAAGTCTTCAGTGAAGTATAGAAGCTCGTCAGAAAAGGGCCATCTGGTAAATTGCACACATTTTAAATTAACAAGGAAATATACTGTTATATCAAGAATTCAATCCCTAAAACTGCTATACAGCTAGGTAAAAATATTAGGGTCTGCAATAGATATACAATCCCTGATTTTCCCCATATTCATATTAATGGCCTCCACCTCATTGATAAAAAGCAAACAAATCAATCCGCAACTGCTTTACAAAAGAACTATACCGTCTAATCCCGAATACATTTAGTCTATTTGTATTCATTCAACAGTTCAACATTATGCACACGTTTTTTAAAGATTCCCATGAGACCAGAAATGGAATGAGCTCCACTTTAAAATGATGAATGGTATTCAGCTAACTACCTATCAAAAGAATACCACAGATTAAGATTTAATTTTGAACAAAATGATTGCTCCTTCTGTCAAGATGACAAACAGACAACACACCATATTTTTTCCCCACTGTATTTACAGCAAAGCTTTCTGTGATGATTTGAATGATTGCCTGGGGACAAAAAGTATAAATGTTGTGGACTTCGCTATTGAAAATGTAATCTTCAGTGTGAATTTTAGATTCACTTCCGGGATACAGTGCTCAACTTTGAACCGGTTGCTTTTGATCCTTCTTTCCGGTTTCGGCTGCTCGCGGAGACACACTTAGGTATGTAATCTCTACATTTTTATCCAGTTTAATCTGTTGTGATACGATATGGCAGATGTCCGGCATTTGTGTTATATAAACGATTAATTCGAAATCTTTTGGATTGTCATTCCATTTTTGCTTGTTTTGCGCTGAACATAATTTTTTAGCTGTCTTGGTTTAGGGATGTGTCTGCTCTATATCACTAGCATGGCCCCTATTTGAATTCATTGATCACTGCGTGTTGTGAGATACTGGTTGGTCTGAATGTGTCATTTATTCTCCGTGCTTTTGTTTTGAAGATTTTGCGGCTAATTTTAGTAATATAAACTTTGTAAGGTTTGGTAAAGCATATTGTATTGTAGTCGCTAGCTTGCTTGCTAGTCAACTTTGTTTGAATAAGTTGCGCTTGCTCGCCAGTGTTAGCTTGGTGAACCGTTTCATATCTGGCAGAGTAAAGGCCAGAAATGTAGCTAATAGTTCGTTCAACTCTTGTGTGTCTCCAAAAATTCATTTTCGATTTGAAATTTAATAGCCAACGTCCAAACATTAGCCAAAGGCAAACTTTGCTGCAGACGTACTGTCTTTACCTCACTGGCCGGTTAGCAAGCCTGAACTAGCTAGCTTGTTGGATGCATTTCTAACGTTCCTCTTCTAAAGAATTGAAAGACCGACTTGGCCCACACAAAAAAGGTCTTTGGTTGCTTGCTATCTGGGTAGACCATGTACTTAAAGTAAAACAATGTCTTCACTCCCCATAGACGCACTGAGGTTATGCAGCCCGCAGTTTGCTTACTACGAACATTAGTTAAGTGAATGGATTTGTGACTGGCTCAAGTGGCGCTGGTCAGAAAACCAATAAGTTCCACCTGCATACATTTATTGGCAATTGAGAACTTAAGTTAATTTTTTAACTTAATTGAATAGCATCTTAGGTGGTTTTCTTTGCTTCGTGTACAAACGGCACAAACTGAATAAGGATGCTGTGTGCGTTGTGTTGGCAGCAACAATGGCACCTCGTAAGGGTAAGGAAAAGAAGGAAGAGCAGGTGATCAGCCTGGGGCCCCAGGTCGCCGAGGGCGAGAATGTCTTCGGGGTCTGCCACATCTTCGCCTCCTTCAACGACACCTTTGTCCACGTCACTGACCTCTCCGGCAAGTAAGTTGTCTCTCCCCCCACCCTGGGTTGTGGGGCAGTATGTGGTGCATGCAGTTTCAGATGCCTAGAGTGCCACTGTTCTTGCACCCTTGAGCAAGGTACTAAACCTGAAACGGTAATGTCAAAGTACGGTAATCTAAAAGTACATGTCCATACGGGTTGTCTCGGTAGCATTTTGAGCAGGGAGCAATTTTAACCATCTGGTTGATGGTTGAAACCGTAAGACTGGCTGCTGTTTTAGCCTTGAGTGAGGTAGTTAACCTCTCAGGGATGGAAGTAATTGATAGATGATGTAATGTATGTGCGTGATGTGCCTGAGGATGGTGTAGGCACCTTTGGTTTGTAGATGTTTGGCATGTGAGGCAGGCAGATTTCAAGAATGTAAGTCAGCTTGACAGCACCTGTCTTTCTTTGTTTAGTCCAGTGCACTCCGCAGTCCTTGTTTTGGAAACCTGAACTATGTAGCCTGCAGGATTCTCATAGCACTATTTACTGGAATATTGTGTGTACTCTGATTCTTCTAGGGAATGTTAACCTCTCAGGGATAGAGGAGCATCTTTCTATAATACACACTATTTAGGTAAACAATTAAATTTTAGGAAATAAGTCAAATGCTAGGTTGTATTGCAAAAAAGTCTGTGGTAAACAACAATGTGAATGCCGGAGCTTCCCTGTGCTGTGCCCCGAGTAATTGAGCTCACCCCCCCCCCCCCCCAAACGTCTCCAGGGAAACGATCTGCCGCGTGACGGGCGGGATGAAGGTGAAGGCAGACAGAGACGAGTCCTCCCCCTACGCCGCTATGTTGGCAGCGCAGGACGTGGCCCAGAGGTGCAAGGAGCTGGGCATCACCGCCCTGCACATCAAACTGAGGGCCACGGGGGGCAACAGGTGAGCTGGCACACACACACACACACACACACACACACACACACACATACACATACACATACTCGGAGCCAGTCGTTATTTCCGCTTGTCCAGGTAAACCAGGCCCGGGTGCTCTTTCGGCTTCAGCCTCTCTGACCGTGCCACTTCATTCCAGAACCAAGACTCCTGGACCAGGGGCGCAGTCCGCTCTCCGAGCCCTGGCTCGATCCGGCATGAAGATCGGCCGCATCGGTAAGACCGAGCGCAACTGCGTGACGCCATCACGTCACCCTAGCCTGTGGAACACGTCCTGAAACTGGACGGATGTGATAAAAACGGGTTTTGGGTTAGGATATCCATCGCTGTTTGCTATATTATCAACACACTTTGTCATTTCGAAAGGGAAAGTCTATGAAGTCTATGTGCAGTCTGAAATTGTTTCTCCTTTTAGGTTATTCTAAATTCCAATATGTATATTTCCACTTGCTTTGCTAGGGTGTGAGGTTGTGATCTTGACAAAGGTTTGTTTTCATTGCACTTTGTTGAGGGTGTGACTTTTTTAGGGACATTTTACAAACAAGCATGTTACATTACATTACATTATACATTACAGGCATTTAGCAGACGCTCTTATCCAGAGCGACTTACACAACTTTTTTACAACCCGGGAATCGAACCTGCGACCTTTCGGTTACAAGCCCAGTTCCTTACCCACTGTGCCACACTCCGTTACACCATGCAGATTGGGAGAGGACTATTGCAGCATGGTGTGCTGATATAGACCTGTTCTTTTCCTGCATCAGGCTGAATCATTGAGCTTTGACAACGTATTGCTATGAACGTGCCTGCTTTAAGTTCTAAACATGTTAATGAACCAGCCTGGTTCCAGCTCTAATAGGGTATAATGAACCAGCCTGGTTCCAGCTCTAATAGGGTATAATGAACCAGCCTGGTTCCAGCTCTAATAGGGTATAATGAACCAGCCTGGTTCCAGCTCTAATGAGGTATAATGAACCAGCCTGGTTCCAGCTCTAATAGGGTATTATGAACCAGCCTGGTTCTAGCTCCAGTGGGAAGGGGGTATAATGAACCAGCCTGGTTCCAGCTCTAATGGGTTAATGGCCAGCCTGGTTCCAGTCTACAGGACTTAATGGCAGCGGGTCCAGCTAATAGGATATGAACCAGCCTGGTTCCAGCTCTAATAGGGTATAATGAACCAGCCTGGTTCCAGCTCTAATGAGGTATAATGAACCAGCCTGGTTCCAGCTCTAATAGGGTATTATGAACCAGCCTGGTTCTAGCTCCAGTGGGAAGGGGGTATAATGAGCCAGCCTGTTTTCAGCTCTAATGGGTATAATGGGCCAGCCTGGTTCCAGCTCTACAGGACTATAATGGGCTAGCCTGGTTCCAGCTCTAACATGGTATAGTGGACCAGCCTAGTTCCAGCTCTAAAGGACTATAATGGGCTAGCCTTGTTCCAGCTCTAACAGGGTATAGGGGACCAGCCTGGTTCCAGCTCTACAGGGCAGTAAGGGTAGTCTGTACAGTCCTGGCTCCAGCTCTACAGTAGAAGAGATTTGAAATATTAGGGGTCGTTATTGTTTGGTTGTTGTATCGGCAGGTTAACCCGCTGTGGGCTTTGCACTTGTAACCCACTCTGATGTGGCCTCTGGAGGTTGTTTACTTGCTCAGAAACCTCTACCCAAGCACAGGTAAAGGTCTGGGCACTGTGCCGTAACGCGCCAGGCGCTAACGCACACATTTCTCTTGCAGAGGACGTCACCCCGATTCCCTCGGACAGCACCCGCAGGAAGGGCGGGCGTCGTGGGCGTCGTCTGTAAACTGTTTATTTTCTGCGCCTCAATAAAAAGTCATTTCCAGTTCTTCAGTGTCATGCTTCTTCATCGTTTTAGTTAAATCACTCAGAGATGGTGAGTTCTGGTAAACCTGCGGCGGCGGCGACATGAGAACAAGTGGTGTATTTCACAAAACAGAATTACTGAGGTAGCTGGATAACTGCTGAGTAAATCCTGGCACGGCTCTTTTTACTTCAGTCCATGTTCCAGATGTGGGCGGCGTTTACTTGGTGCAGTTAACCAACTAACTCTGCAATACTGCTTTGTGGAACAGGCCCAGTAGTACTGGCCTGAAGTGCCAAGATTTGGACAGGTTTGTGTGTCCCTCTTAGTTTGCCTGGGGATGGGGGGAGCAGAGCCCAGGCACAAGGCATGAGGGGGAGGGTGGTTGGTCCAGACCCTTGGGCCAATGTGGCATTTGCACATTATCTGCCATCGAGGTGATTATGGGCAACGTGGTGATGTGGAGCTGGACAGTGGTCCTCCAACAAACTGCTGAACCATTTTAATGGGGGGCGACATAGCTCAGGAGGTAAGACCGATTGTCTGGCAGTTGGGGTTGCCGGTTCAAACCCCGCCCTGGGCATGTCGAAGTGTCCTTGAGCAAGACACCTAACCCCTAACTGCTCTGGCGAATGAGAGGCATCAATTGTAAAGCGCTTTGGATAAAAGCGCTATATAAATGCAGTCCATCCATTTAATGTGTGTTATGCTGTATATGTCCACTAGATG
This sequence comes from Anguilla rostrata, assembly GCF_018555375.3. Classification (NCBI taxonomy): domain Eukaryota; kingdom Metazoa; phylum Chordata; class Actinopteri; order Anguilliformes; family Anguillidae; genus Anguilla; species Anguilla rostrata. Next base: position 32,855,776 of record NC_057941.1, on the reverse strand, counting down.
GCAACTAGATTTGTTACGACGATCCAAAATGAATTTTGTTTTTGCATTTGTCTAACCCAGTGTTTTTCAGACTCGGTCCTGGCCTGTCACTGTATGCTAGTTTTTTTGCAACCACAGTTGGTTTCCCAGTATTTTAACAAGCTGTTATTTTTTTATTAGTTAGTTGATTTTTATATCTCGAGGGATTATTTACCATCTTAAACCACATTATATCAGAAATAGGCTATAGCTATGGAAACCATAAAGAATGAATTCCCACATTTGGTCCTATTTTGCTATACTGGAATCAATTAAATGAAAAGGTAGTTTAAAAAAAATAAAGACTGAGGTGAATCAATAGACTCCTCATTTAGTTACTGAACACATTTAAGTTCTTTCATATTCATTTCCCCAGAAACTTGGCACCATGCAGGTTTGGCTTGTGGCAATTTGCTTTGTCTTTGAATTCTTCATTATCTGCCAAAAGGTTCGTTTCTTTGGCCATGTTTCCACTCTTTCAGCAATTGGGCCCATTGATTCAACCTTGGTCTTCAATTTGATCAGTCAAAGCCTTTTCTTTTTACTTCGCTTCATGAAATATATATATAGCACACTGTGAATATGGGGCATTTATTTTTCATGCATTACTTAGTTATTGCTGACAAAATGTGGTTTATGAGGGTAAACAATCCCTGTATACCTGAAAAGCACCTTGTTAAAATTCTGGAATTGCAATTGTGGTTGGAACAAAAACCAACATGTGCAGTGGTATTGCAAGACCGATTTTGAGAAACACTGACCTGACCTGAATTTATTTCATCCGTTTTCTATGAAAAATCTGAAAATGAACACACACACAAAAAACAAGATTAAACTGTTTTCATCAAAGCGTTCATTATCACATTTTCTGTCTCTGCCAATGAATTTGCTGCATTGGCAATGACATCACTTGTAACCTTAGAGTAGGTTAATGTGAAACTAATGTTTTGGTGGAATTTTATCAAAATTCTTATCAGGTGTGGTTATTTTTCTCATTTTCACGTTTCACATTCACATTGCACGGTTGTTGAACTGCTTGTACCAGTTGTATTCCAAAATCAGTTACCAGCCTGACAGCTTATTTTTAATCTAGAAAGAATTCTTCACTCATGAATGCAACTAATTATTTGTGGCTTTTGGCTTTCAGTTTCACGTTTTGATCACACCTTCAGGGTCGATTCTCTTTTAAAAGTTCAGACAGGAAATTCTCAAATTATATTTTTGTATTTAATTGTGTACAGTATGCTTTGACCCATTTTAAAGGCTGCCGTTAAAGCTACTGTGCTCAGATTCTGAGCTGAAGGTGTGTCGTTTGGATTTTTTCTTTTTCTTTTTTAAATTAGTTTTTATTGACTCTGTGCCAAGGTAAACTGGTGCCAGAAGTACATTTTAAATTTTGTTTCCTCCTGGGATTTAAGCAGCGCATTCTTTACAGTTTACAGTATGTGGCTGTTGGTGAAGGGAACAGCAGAATGCGCTAAATGTACTGATGGGTCCGAGTGGCTTTGCCAGGCAGAAACCTGCGTCGTTTTAAGACTGGAAGAGAGAAATTAAATGGATGTTCGTTGTTTTGCATTTTAGAGTAGTGTATTTGTCTCCACTTCCTCTTACTGCACGATGAAACTTGATGATCTACCTGGAGCTGAACTGGGTCCTTATTGTGAACCTTGTGCGAGGACATATTGTAAAGTGGAAACAACCTAACCTACCTATCGCAGCTGAACATATCAGTGGAAAAGGGCAAACTTAGCATTATTAGCACTGAGATCAGCAGGCGTCTGACCACCTCTATGTCCCCATGTCATCACATAGACCATTAACCTCATACTCTCCCCAGTCCCCACCCACAAGGGCAGACTGGGGAATTCCATGAACAGATCCTCTTTTCTATATGCCAAATCCGGTACTTAATATGTGCACGCACACATAAACATAGATACAGCAGAACCTTGGAGATATAGACTGATAGGTCAGTTGAATGGGTATGAAACTGAAAAAAAACATGAAAAAAAACATTTAACAAGGAAGAAAGCTCCTTGTTAAATGAGAAATGCTTCAAAATTAGACCTAATTGTATGTCTGATAATACAATGTGGGTAAGTCGATGGAGTTAGATATAAGTAAAAAAGGGGACAATCAAATCATTCACCAAAAAGGCCAAAGACAGTGTGTTTCACTAAAAGTGATGCAGTACTACTTAGTACTTGCTGGAGATTGTGATTCCATTGAGCTTAACAAGAGCCCCAGGACCATTAGATGCAAAACAATCCCACAACATTAAAAATCCACCGTATTTCCCTAAAAGATAGACCATATTTCACCGTCAGTGTATGTGCTTTTCAACAGAAGCGTCGTTTTCTGAGGCTAAACTCACCCCTGGTGTGTAATTTTAGACTCATCTGACCATAACAACCTAATGAAGTTTCGATGCTGTTTAGAAAATTCCAGATGCTTATTTTGTTGATAGACCTCAGTATATGCTTTTTTATGACAGCCTTTCCAAAAAGCTTATTAGTATGCAAGTGAGATTTGGAAAATTTTTGTCCCCAAGATGCAACCAAATTTAGCAGATCTCCAACTGTGGCCATTTGATTTACTTGCCTCCACAGCCACCTGTCTCACTGCATGGGGTCAAGATACACTCGTAACCTCTACCAGACAGGCTTGCCACTGATCCAGTGGTCTTAAACTTCTCATTGACTTAACAGTGGAAGTGCCTTCTTGAGTCTTAATTTGTTTTCTAGTGACCATCTCCAAATAGCGAAATGAAATGAAAACAAAAGCTTTTGTTTCTGAGGAATTGCATTTGCATAAAGAAAGTAATTATATAATATAATATATATATATATATATATATATATATTATTTTTTTCAGAATACAATGTAGCTTGTTACCAGTATATATTTTATACAGCCTTCATGCTCATAGTTGTGAAGCATGTGAACAATTTCAGAGGGAATACACTGTGTGTATTCCGTGACCTTACAGACACATCCATGAAATACAGTAGAACCTCAGAGACACTAACCCTTCTGGAATGGGTGGTGGTTTGAAACTGAAATGTTTTTGATTTTGGAAGTTAAATTTCAAGGCACTCATTCTAATGTTAATTATATATTGGCATGGTTATTTCCATTACGCCTGGGCTTATGTTTTAGCAGGCTCTAATTTTGTAACTTAATAACTGATAATCAAATAAGCCAAAAGCCAGATCTCATTACAATATCTTTTCTATGTCAACTTTGATAGATAGCATAATGCCCAGCATAACCTAATACTAATGTTGTTATTTCAAAATAGATAAATAAATCTCAGTGAGACTCATCTGTTTAATGATGGAAAAATTAAATAAAATGGTAAAATTAAATAAAAAGTCCATACACACACACACACACACACCAAAACCAGTGCATGGCTTTTGGCATTACATCATTTAAACCTTTTTTTGCCCCCAAGGGAGAGAATTTTCATTAATATGCAGGAAAACGTTGGTATTCGTCAGGGAAATTTGCAAGAACGTAAAAAAGAATTCCCTCATTGTTGTCTAAAACTCTTACTTTCACATCCTTTTACTGGAACTGTGTTAGACTTCCTCACAGACAAAGTTGCTTTTACAGATATTTTCTAAAACAATCAAATACCTATTATCTGCATTTCACATCCCTATATCACATCATATTACATTACAGGCATTTAATAGATGCTCTTATCCATAGCGACATACACAACATAGCATTTACATTATATCCAATTATACAGCTGGATTTATAATGAAGCAATGCGGGTAGAGTACCTTGCTCAGGGGTATAATGGCAGTGTCCTCCCAGGATATTGAACCTGTGGCCTTTAGATTACAAGCCTTACCCATTATACTACTCTGCTGCCCCTAAAACGAAGATACAAGTGCAACATGAACACATGAGAAGATCAAGATACAAGTTACAGAAAGACTATATGAGATTGAGGGAAACCATGTGCGGGAGAAGAAGAATGGCTTCCGATGAGGATGGGATTCAAACGCAGGCATGCAGAGCACATTTGGATTAGCAGTCCATCACCTTAACCACTTGGCCACCTCATCACTCTTGACCCTCATTGTTATACTATCTGGTCTGGAAAGGAAGTATTGGTATACTTTTGGTTTCAAATCTTTAGACAAAATGTATTACTCCACAAAGAGAAACTATATAATCAGAACACAGGTCCGATAAGATACATTACATTACATTACATTACAGGCATTTGGCAGACGCTCTTATCCAGAGCGACGTACAACAAAGTGTATAACCATAACCAGGAACAAGTGTGTTGAAAACCCTAGAGGGAAGTACAGTACCAAGTGCAGGGAACGACCGCATAGTTTAACTTGGACCCTGTAGGTTAATCTGATCAACACAAACAAAAGCAGCAACAAAGCAGGCTATGCAAATAATACAAGTAATAATTGAGTAGGCACAAGTGCAATAACTAAGTCAACTAAGATAAACAGTTTACCTAGCTACAACCCTAAGCTAACATAGTCAATTAGGGACCACAGGGAGGTAGGGAGGGATGGGGAGAGATGCAGCCTGAAGAGGTGAGTCTTCAGTTGTTGCTTGAAGGTGTTCAGGGTCTCAGCTGTTCTGACCTCCACGGGAAGGTCATTCTACCATCGTGGAGCCAGAACAGACAGGAGACGTGACCGGGAAGCGCAAGTGAGAAGAGGGGGAGGTGCCAGGCATCCTGAGGTAGCGGAATGGAGGGGTCTGGCTGGCATGTAGGGTTTGAAGATCTTGTGGAAGTATGCTGGGGCTGATCCCTTGACTGCCTGGTATGCTAGGACCAATGTTTTGAATTTGATGTGAGCCATAACAGGCAGCCAGTGTAGGGTAGTGAGCAGGGGAGTGATGTGGGAGTGTCTGGGGAGGTTGAAGACCAGACGAGCTGCAGCATTCTGGATGAGTTGCAGGGGTCTGATGATAGATGCCGGTAGGCCAGCCAGAAGAGAGTTGCAGTAGTCCAGGCAGGATAGTACCATTGCTTGGACCAGGAGCTGGATTGAGTAGGTGGTGATACAATTGAAAGTACTAGACAAAGACACACACGAGAATATCAAGATACAAGTTTCATAAAAGTCATGAGTTTGAGGGAAACCGTGTGCAAGAGTAGAAGAAAGGTTTCCAACAAGGATGGGATTCAAACCCACGCATGCAGAGCACAACGGATTAGCAGTCCATCACCTTAACCACTCAGCCACCTCGTCACACATGATTGATACATTATATTGGGAGAGTGGTTGGCTTGTATACTTGTGTATTATATACAGGCAGTGAACAAAAAAGCATGGAAACAGAAATGCAAAGTAGCATAATGGAGTATTAGCCAGTCTGCTATTGATGATACTGGAAACTCTTAACCCAGGATGAAACCTTCATTCAAATGATCTACAGTTGCTGGTCTGTTCTGCCTTGTACTTAAATTAATGCAAAGACATCATAATCCTTTTGCTGATTATGTATTTCCCTTGGAGTTCCACACTGGCATCAATTTAGACACTTTTGCTTTAATAAAACAGTAAGTTTTTCCATCTTGAGCACTGAAGCTCCTGCTAAACACATCCAAAAAATCACCACTCTTTCCATGTGATTGCGGTCTCCTTACTGCCCTGTTCACCACAACATTTAGCAACCACATGTGTCCCATTTCTATGCATGATCCTATGCATGCTGGGATGTCACTTTCTTAATTAATGGCTGACCTGTATAGTAGCCTCAACTAGTTCTAAAATAAATACTTTTATTAAATAAAATGCTTTTTTAGTTTTTACTTTTTTTGGTAGTAGTTCAGTGGTTATTCTATTTGACATTTCTGCAGAATGTTTTGTTTTTACTGAAAAAGGAACACAGACCCTTTTCAGGAAGCTTTTGGTACTTGAAATCAGTGCAATAAATAATAATAATGATGAGCCATTAAGAAGTAGATGTTAAGAAAGTAATAGCAAGTGTGCACTCCCTGTAAAGAGCGATTAACATTAGTACTGCTAGCTGTAATTTGAAATATTACGCTACTATTGTGTTGTGACTGATGCATCATCAAGGTGTAGACTAGATGAACATTTTAATGAAGTGATTTATTCATAAATGAATTCTTCCCGTCACTTTGATGTATCCGCTGGTCGGTCTCTGCAAGTTCAATATGCGAATACTCCTACGTGTGTTCTGCCACTATCAACTGATGACGCTACGAGGAAAGCAAATAAGAACGGAGACCGATTGGCTTTGCCACTAACACTAAGGCGGCACGTAAGAGTTTGGGGCTTTCCCCGCCTAAATTACTCTCAGTTCCGTTTATGCCCTGCATAGATTAAAAACCGTATGCAACCTCGAAACGTCCACTTCGAAATAATATTAAGCGAATCGCAGGTTAAAGCAAGAACGCCGCAACAGGATGCCTGAACAGCAGCAGCACCAGCCGCTCCTCTCTTCTCAAACGTCGGTCAACATGGGACCTGACGGGGGGTGAGAGGAATATTTGAACTTTTGCAGTTGAATATAGCCTATAGCGACCATAATTAATTAATTAATCGCCGTGCTATTCCATCCGTGTGCTCATTTCAAATTGTTATCACGGTAGCCTATATATTAATTTTTCTTTGTTGCCCTTAAAGAGATACTTGAGTAGAATAATAGATTAGCTTTCAAATGTACAACGACTTTTAATGAGCATGTACTAAAAAATAATAATAATACTTTTAAAAATAAATAAATAAAATAAAAATCATAATATTTATCCTAACAGTAATATAATTACAATTAGGAATACATCACTATAAATGCATGGAAAAACGTATGTTTTTTTTTAAATAAATAAATTTACTACGAATGTCTTTGTTCTGTAAGAACATTCACAGGACATGCTTCAAAACCATATGAAAAATAGTCAAATCAATAGTATGTGCCCTATTCTATTCTATTCTATTCTATTCTATCATTAATGCACTGCAGTATTTTAGCATGTAGTTTAACCGTAGAGTTTATTTATATGTTCCTCCTCTGAGGATTCATGGAGTTTATAAGAACATTTTGAGAATTCAGAGAAGTACCTGCCTAGCAACAGCTGATGTCATCAAATGACTTATTGAAAAATGTCATATGGAGGTGGGCAGGTCTGTGAATCTGAGAAGTCCCCTGGACTACTCGAATGTATTTTCCAGTCACAAACAGCAGTTGGTTGATTTTTGATACCTGCTTCTTAAAAGACCAATAACTATGGTAAATATGACTGCCTCCCTCTTTGAGAGGTTAAAGCTTAGTTATGCCAGGTATCCAGCTCTCTTTTGCTCTCTGTCGCCCCCTGCAGTGACTCTACAAAGAGAGCCCTGAAGGTGGCTGGGATCACCGTGCTGGCCTGTGCCCTCATTGCTGGCCAGGCGCTCACCGCTTACTTCCTCTTGAGCCAGAAGTCTCAGATCAACGCTCTGGAGGATAGTGCCAACTCTCTGAAGAAGGAGATGGTCCATCGGCAATCTGGTGAGGGTGGGAAAAGGCCAGACCAGGCGGGGTGGGGTGGGGTGGGGTGGGGTGGGGTGGGGTGGGGCAGAACATGAAGACTCAGCAGCTCGTTCTCCTGAGTAAATAGTCTCTTGACTGGTTCAGATCAAGTGAGCGACTGATAATTTGTTGTAGCTTCACCCATTATGGGGATTATGAATCCACCGTACTCTCCGGATCTCTCAGCGTTTAAACCCCTTGTGCCACTGCTTTAAAACCCACCACTGACATCAAACAAAAACCCTCTTTTCTAGAACTGCACTTGCAGGTTATTGGTTTCCCTTGGCTTCTTGAAAGGTTTATAAAAATTTACATGAATTATTACAAGTTGGTAGCATTGCTTCTTTTAAGGGTTTTATCTTGTTTTATAATAAATATTGCAATATTTTATTAGCAGGATATGATAGATTATGAAAAGTTCACAACAAGAAGAAAAAACCCTAAGAAGCAGAAACAAGGATCACTAAGATTTGACAAATCTATTGAAGTAAAAGTGGCAAATCACTTTTGTTCTGTCCCAGTTCTCATTCCAGGGAGTTGGGACAAAACAATATAAAACAAAACTAATTTTAGATTTTAATCCTTTTTGAAAATGCAAATTTTTACTTCATAACTTGATTTGTGTTAACTCTCAGACAATAAAAGTACACAAATTCCTTTCTCAAGAAAATAAAGAAAAATGTATTTTTGAGACCATAGCTGACATTCCATAACATTACATTTGTTACGTCCCTCCGCCTCAGCTGGGGGCGCTGGCCGTTTGGACACGTGTGTGTCTTGTTACAGTTAATTGAGAGCACCTGTGGCAGTGCCCTTTTAAGAAGTCTGGAGTCGGCTTCTCAGGAGATGGGACTTTGTCTCCTCACCTCTCGACCACGGCCGGGTCTTGATTTTATCTGGTGTTTTGCAGCTATTTTAGTATTGCTTTTTGTAATTGAATAAAGTTATTGGTTAGTTTTGGGAAACCTTGGTGTCGGCATCGCTTATGTTTGCGGGGGCTTGAGAGCAACCGTAACAACATTATATTGCAGTCACTTAGCAGACGGTCTTATCAACAACGACGTACAGAAATGGAAAATATCACCTGTTGTTTCCTGTTAGATGTAGTTTTACATACAGAGACCTACCAAGAAATGTGTTTTTGTGTAAAAAATGTTTTATATTGATATGATGTAGTATAGCAATATGAGATCTCTGTGATTGTTTGGCATATGTTATTATGAACATAAAAATGGTGTACACATAAAAGATAAAGTGCTGCAGACTAACAAAATGTAAATAATGAAAAATCAGAAAGTTCACTCAGGTTTCCTCTTGCTGTGTTTATTCGAACTACATTTCAGCAAAAATGCCTTAGTTGGCATATGTTATACTGTCAAATTGTCTGGCAAATTATGAACACTGGAAATACTACAAGAAGACAAGAATTACATTTTACATAAATGGCTGTGAGGAATTGAATAATGTTTGCTCTTAAAGTTCTTCACATTTGGAGTTTAGATTTGGTTTGGAAAGAGTGACGTCCCTTCAAACTGAAACTGTCACCGAAAGCCCAAATCGTTGACCCTCTCCGTGGCCCTCACAGAATTGATCCAACACTTTTTCTTGAGGATTCTTCTTGGGTTCTGTAATTTATAATGAAGTACTTAATGTAGTTCTTTTTTATTCATCATGTTATTTCTCTACATTCCAGGCTCCTCTGCTGGCATGGCCATGCATTTGCCAATGAGCAGCATGTCCATCATGACTGATGACACGAGTGAGGTAGGCTTCTTTCATCCTGCTGTTGCAGTGAGAGTGTACAGCCACCAGATGGCAGTCTTTTAATAATAATAATAATAATGCAGCACAAACACCCTAAATCTTCTCTGTTTTTTTTCTGTATTACCAGTGTACTGCTTTTTAAGTACTCTTAAAATTATTCCTTACTTCTGAGGAGGGTAGTAAATGGCAAGAAAAGGGAAACAGTCAAGTACAAACAGGAACCAGTATTAACTGACTTTCTGTTCTGTTTCAGGACCCTAAACCAAAGGACGGTAAATACCAGCCTCACACGCACAAACACAAACACACACACTGTACACATTCATACACACTCACTACTCTCTCTCTATCTCTCTCTCTCTCTGTCACACATGCACACACATCATCATGTCACTCATGTTTTGGACTACTCATCCCTGAACGTTGACAATTCTCCCCGTCAGAGCCCAGCATCCCGAAGTTGTGCGTGCAGCAGGCCGTGGAGGCGGGGCCGGCCGATTTCCGTCCCCAGTGTGATGAGCAGGGCAACTTCCTGCCCATGCAGTGTCAGCAGAACCCCATGTTCTGCTGGTGTGTGAATCCCCTGGGCCAGACGATCCCAGGCACTGCCAGACCCGGAAAAGTCTTCTGTGGAGGCACGTCCAGGGGTAAGCCCGCCCCCGGCCTCGCCCCTGCCCTGCCCCCAGGTTCATATTAAAGAAAAAGAGAGGGAGTGGGTTGGTTTAATTTTTTAAAAATGAATCACTAAGTAAAATTTGCCGCGTGGATCTGATCCTAAACTTGCGTGCCAGTGACATGACTGTCCTGTTCCTGCAGCTATGTCCCGCATGGCTGCCATGCCAAGCATGATGGAGATGAAAGGTAAGTTTGATCAGGGCTCAGCAGAGCGTGTCCAGCCTCACAAACACATACACACACGCCCACACACCCACGTACACACGCCCACACAAACACAAACACCCACACACACATACACACACACCTACCTGCCCACCCACGTGCACACGCCCACACACACAAACACCCACACACACACAAACACACACACCTTTCATTTCCTCCCCCAGGGATTGTGGGTAGTCCTTACATCTCCTCCCCCAGGGATTGTGGGTAGACTTTACATCCCCTGCCCCCAGGGATTGTGGGTAGTCCTTATATTAGACCATACATCTCCTGCCCCCAGGGATTGTGGATAGTCCTTATATTAGTCCTTACATCCCCTGCCCCACAGGGATTGTGGGTAGTCCTTACATTTCTTCTCCCTTCTGTTTTCCAGATGAGTAAATGAGGAGTAAACCCTGGGCTGTGCTAGCAGGAGTCTCACTGCTGTTATCCACCAAGATGTCCAGGAGAAAAAAAAAAGCTTTAACTTTCCTTAAGTATCATTAACTAACTGAACTGTGCTTATAAGATCCGCTGGGTGGTCGCTTCATTTGAAAGAAAGTATAGACTAAAAAGTAACTATAAAGGTTTTGGAATGTCTTGATTGACAACAAAAACTGACATTGTTTCGTTGTTTATTTTTCTTTTCTGAAATGCTTTTGGAAACCTTGTGAATGATAATTCGGTTTCAGGTTATTATATAGGACGGTGTTACAATGACACGTGCAGTCGCTCAAAAACTTTGTGTTTAGATAAGAATATTCCTACACTCACATACATCTGTTTGACTGTACTAAATCATGCATTAAGCTGAAGTGTAGAAGGTCTGGTGGAGACGGAGAGATGGAATATGAATATAAGAGGCAACAAATAAACTTGGCTATTTTCCCTTTTTCTGCTGAAGTGCTGGTGTAGAATTTATTGGTTTTTACAAAATGGCTATTGGCCAAACCAAGATTGCAGTTAACCACCATAGCCAGGTTTCCAAGGTTGAGCCCGTCCAGGGCATGTACAAGTCATGATTGCTCCTAAATCATCGATCCCCGGTGGCAATATATTTGGCCAATAGGAGTCGATCGATCAAATTGTATTTATAAAGCACAAACCACTTTTCGGTGATTTGTCAGTTATTATTAATCATTACTTTAAAGTGGGGTCCCTCAGGTTTTAAAGCCAGACCTGCAGGCAGACCAGGCAATCAGCATTATTTATTGTTCTTCTTCTTCTCATTATTATTATTTTCTGTAGCTCTACCTTCTGGCTGTATACAGAGCAGCAGCTTAGTGAACAGAATGTTGCTGGTTTGGACCCCAGGTGGATCCTGCTATTTTATCCAAGGTTCCTCCTGACAGGTTAACCTGAATTGCTTTTGTGCTGTAAATATCCAGCATCAGTGAAGTATGAGTCTGATCAGATAATTACTCTAGATGATCCACGTGGAGCTAGAACACGGGGACAAAAAGGGCAGAAATTCAGAGTAATTCTCTTATAAATTAGTGAATGGAGATCTTTCTATTGCATAGGCCTTTTTCAAATACTGTCTATTTATTCATGTTAAAATAAAACAAAACAAATGTTTCTTCACTTGAAAATGTTTTATTGGGATTGAAATTTTGGGTTCCACTTTATAAAAGTACAGCACATACATTCTCTGCTGTGACTTTCACAAATGCACAAAGCTTGATCAACAAGCCTTATATTCATTAGCGAATGATGAATTATTTTGTCTGAACATTAAATAAAAAACTGTCATAACCACAAAAAAAATATGTACGCAACTATGAAGAACCTTATCTATATGTAAAGGTTGTAGTACGTATTGGACCCATGCAATTTCAAAATCAAAAAATACTGCAAGATAAACGGGTGCACATTGCTTACAAACTATAGAAGAATAATGAAGGCAGCTGTGAGTTTTGAGATGTCGACAAGCTACTGACATTTTTCTGTAGGCAGCGCAGGCCACAGAGTTTAACTGTGTAACAGCTAGACAGGGTGGTCCCCAAAGTGCATCGCCTCTTTCGCTTGGAGAAAAAGACTCAAGATAGGAACACTGCCTTTCAAAGAGCTTTCTGACACATTTAGCACTGCTGGGCAAACTTCTGGAGAGGTGCAGCAGTCTCCAGACTCCGCAGCACAGCCCGTTTTCAACAACAACAAAAAAAACCCTCACCGAAACGTGAGAAGACAAAAGACAAAACACGCCTGTGTCGGGTGGACCTTCCGCGATGGGACTCTTGTTGGGTAAGAAATCGACATAACAACATAAAACTCATTCTTGGCCGAGTTTACCTGTTCAGGACAATGCTTAAGTGCACTGGTAAAATTGTCCCGCACTGGGGAATTGGACAGATTGTGCATCCAGAATTGCAATTCTTGCAGTGTCCATAAGACGGGGGTGTTGACTCAGCAGGGGTACTAAACAAAAAGCTTTTTTCCAATGTTACTCCAGCAAGGACTTAATGAAGGCACAGAAAAGGTGTAGAAATATGGTTGAGTTGATATATATATATATATATATATATATATATATATATGTCAAATGAAAAAATGCTAATTTCCTCTTGATTGTCACAGATTAAATAGGCAGCTGCACTTGGCATTTTAGGAGGCCAGTAGACAAGAAATCACCCCAAGACTATGACCACAAACAATTTAGAAAGGCCTCCTATGACCATCTGTTAAAACTAATACAGAAACTGATCCTCCTTGGGCTAAAAACTGTACCGTGCTTCCAGGGGTGCTTCCCAACAGCACGCCAGGTGCCCGAGACTGCAAAGTCATCTACAGTGAGAGAGATGAGCCTCTCTTCCAGCCACCGCTAGCTTAATTCTGCAGTGCTGCATGCAAGTAGAGTGTAATACAGTAAATGGCCAACAGGCAAGCGCACTGGAGTAGACACACGCTCCAGAAACAGCACTCCTGGCGTACAGGTTGCATAGTAATTCCAGAGGCACAATAACGACAATTGTGATGACAAAAATTTTTTGGGGGGGTGGGGGGGGGGGGAACTGGGTCCCCATGCTGAGGAAAGCACATCACACCTTCACTGAGATTAATGCTTAGACCCCTGAAATGGACCCAAATTTTCCTTATGCACCACATCCCAAATACCCACATTATTCTACTCAAATACTTTAATACGGAATATTAAAAAATTATTCCAGTATAAACAGGACGAAAAAATAGTTCACTTTGGCATTATGTGAAGAAAGATGATGGTTGTCCTTCCTGGAGATGGAATGGAACTCTCTTCCTGCTTTACTTGGACCTTCTCTGAAAGTAGTCTTTGAAGGTCCTCTCGATGTTGGGGACCTTGTAGTTCTGCGCAGCATAGATGCCAGTGCAGGTCCCCACGATCACCCCAAAAACAGCAGAAGAGCGGAACCTGGCCACAAGGTACCCCGCAACAAAGCCCTTCAAGAAGGGAGAGGCCAGCACACTGCCCCCCTGAACAAGACAAAAAAAATCTCAGGCTCCTGTACCTCATCTCCCCCTCACACATATACACAGACCCCCCTTAACAAGACCACAATCTCAAATGTCTAATCTCTCTCACACATACACATGTATTTACATTTACAGCATTACATCACACAAATGATAACAAGGAGAGGCCATCACACTGGACACCATGACAAAGAGTCTGTCTGCGGCGGACGGGCGATACGTGGACCCTCACCTGAGGGATTCCGGCCTGCACCTCGTCCTCCATGCGCTTCTGAAGGTCATCCAGCTGGTCCTTCAGCTCGGCCAGGTCCATCAGCCGGCTCAGAGGATCCTGGGACAGCGTCAGAGAAAGAGAGCGGGTGATAACCGCTACCTGCCCGGACCAACACTTAATTCCCGCACTGACCATATAGCACAAAGGGAAAATGGCTATCTGTGGGTCTCAGGTGGTAAAGGTATCAGTGCAGGTGTAGCGGGTATAGCTCGGCTAGCTTGCTACTGAAGTACAGTGAAGGCGCAGTAAAGCAAAGGTCTTGTAGACAACACTCTTTGGCGACGTAACGCTCAAATTCAAAAATAACAACGTTGCCCTTGGCTAGGGGCGATTTCGCCTTTAGCTGACTGGTAATGAGTTTGTCTATGGAATCTTTGACGGGTGAGAGGCCCGCATTCAAATCCCACCTCGGCCTCAGGCAAATCTCTGACTTGTTACATATGCAGGGTCCTATAGTCGCAAACTACATTCTTGGCTTGACTATGGATCATTTGACTATGACAGGAAGTCTAAAGCAATTTGCCTTTTCCTAGCTAGGTGTAGCTTTTGTGCCTTTAAGTGGGTTTACACACCTACATTAATCTCTTTCACCCACAGCTGATGTCAGTGAGAGATGTGTCTCTCAACTATGTTTACTAACTGTGCCTAAGGCTTAATGTCCTCAAAACGGCATCTATAAATTTCAATGCAAAGGGAAGATAGTGAGGGAGTGCTATGAGTCACAGGGTGTGCCCAATCACCACACCATTTTTCATGCTACCATTTAGTGTCAATTCACTTAGCCTAAAACACAAGAATGGGCATCGTTAATGTGCTTTTGAATCAGTCCAGCACTGGGCAGTTGCTGAACTGTAAGAAGACACACATATTTTCAAGAAAAATCAACCAAATCTAAAAACGATTTTATTGAAATGGAAGTCTTCGATTTATGAAAGTAACCGACTGTAGCTACAACTGCACATTCATTTTTCAGAACATTAGTAGCAATCTGTAGCTTTGGATATAACGTCGGCTACGAGAATTGCATTAGTAGCACCACTTTGCTCAATTCGCTTTGTAAAACAGAACTCTACACTAGTACCGCTAGTAATGTTCAGCATTTTGCCGGATACCTATGGCTAGTCAGCCAGCTAGCACAACTTTAACAAAGGACAATTTGCACAAACACAGGAAAGATTAAACAAAAGGTCTGTACACGTATATATGTTTTAAGACCATATCACGGGGTACCCTGGCTTGAGACACTTAGAATACTCAAAAAGTTACGCCTGTCGGTTCATTCTCTCTCACCTTGTCACCCGCCATGTTTGCTTTGTCAAAAGTGTCTTGTCTGAGCACGCGCGTTCAAGTTTGGCTACATTTTTCAAAGCCGAAGCGACGCTGTTGTGGAGGAGGTACTTAGCTTCTGCGTAAAAACAAGACGGTTTGCTACTGCTAGAGTCACAAATGACATCAGCCACGGTGGCGGCTATAGGCCATAGGCTAAGTCAAAAGTAACTCCGATACATGCTATTAAACATTTTCTTATTTGATGTATTTTATAAGATGTTGTAGGTTATAATGGATCATTACCTTTATAATCCATGTGCAAGTGTAGGGCGCTATATTAGCGACAATAACCGGTCATCTGCAATACAAGCTAAACGTAATTCGTATTTGGTGCAACAATTCTCTTAAAGCCTAAATAAGCGGAAATAACAATTTTGCGTGCCATACCGCGCTAAACTCTGTACCTCTATCCCGTGTTGTCACAAGCTCGTTCCGGAGATCCTGACATGCCCGCCTTCCTTTGCCAAGGCAACGTAAAGTGGTGCGAAAATGATGCTGCGGATTCAGGGTAATGGCGAAATGCATGAGCACCATAGATGGAGTTTCGATTAAGGTGGAATTGTACTAGTCAGGGGAAGAACCTGGAATGAACTATTATGAAGACTTTGTCCTGTGCCTTTAACATGTATTTCAAATACTGTATCTGCCCCTTGAATTCACATTGCACATAGTGTTTGCTGTATACCTGGCGTTCTGGTTAATTCGCCAGTTAATTCTACTGGATAGAAATGCAAAAATAATTTAGGTAATTATTAACAATGATGTTTGCAATGAATCTCACTGATTTAAATGAATTTCATGCACAGCATAATAAAAATCAACAGACAATATAAATTGAAAATGATTTAAAAAGGATGGACATTATCCATCTTTCAGATTTCATTACTAACTTATTAACTTATGCAACTGATAAAGAGTTCACTTGAGAAATAGAAGTAGAGAGAGAGAGTGGGAGACCATTGATTGATGCAGTTATATTCTTTGCGACAAAGCGTTTTGATGTTCTGCTTTTGTCTAGTGTCTTACGTAGGTGTTGCTAATATCCAAGAAAACACAAGGGTATGCAAAGAACAATAAAGGCAGACTGGATATGGTACATTAAATGAATATTTGTGATGCATATATACTCTCAGGCTTTACATATTGAATTAATGTTATTCCAAACTCATTTCCAACTCACTTACGTTGGCAACTGCCCCAGCTGTGCGTGGGGTGTGATTGCACCACAAAGTCCATGGTCATACCTTTTACCTAGAAATAAACAATCCTCTTTAAACTAAATTAACAACAACATTCTGCTCTGTGTTAAACAAAAGTAAATAAAGTAAGAACATATTTTTTACGCAAAATAAAAGAAAAAAGATCATACTTTGATAGAACAATCACTTCCCACTCACTTGCATCCAGTCCCTGTGTATCCACAGCCATCCTTAATGCATAGAGAGTCCAGAGACTACATGAGAGGCAGCTCTGCTGGGAGTGGTGGGGGGTGGGGTGGGGGTTTGCAGTGTCTAGAGCTGCCGGCATTATTAAACACAAACAACTCTAGACAAGAGGAGAGTCAGTTTGACGAGCAGCACAGCATCACCGCAGCAAAGACAAAGATGGGAGAGAAAGAGAGAAGGAGGAAGGAAGGGAGGGAGGGAGTGAGATGGAAGAGACGGAGAGAGGCAGACTTCGGCTTGGTTTAGTTGCTTGCACAAAAGCTGCACTGGGATTTGCAGGGTTTGTGAGAAAGAGAGAGAGTGAGAGAGAAAGAGAGAGAGAGCGAGAGAGAGAAAATAGGAGGAGCGGAGCTTTAATCTGCATGACATGCATTCATAGCCCTGGTGGGGCTCTGTGTTCTGTTGTGAGTCTGGGGCAAGGTTCTCTCGACTGTGCTGAAGTCAGGACAGGCATGTGCAGCATCTGATCTGGGAAACGCAGTGCGAGACCGCTCAACATGCTCGGGAAGGACTACATGCTGGCTATCATCATTGTCAACTATGATGGTGAGTGCCACAGCTATCTGTTTGCTTGTGTGTATGTGAAAGAAATATGTGTGTGTGTGTGTCTGCCTGTGTGTGTTTGCGAGTGTGTGTGTACGTGTCTGCATGCGTGTGTGTGTGTATGTCTGTTTGAATGTTTGTATGTGTGTGTGTGTGTTTGTTTGTCTGTCTGTTTGTGTGTGTGTGTGTACTGTGTAGTATTGGCATGAGCTGCATCTCGGACCCTGAACCCTGAGCAGGCGCACCTGCTGTTTTGCGGGGGGCGTTTAGTCCCTGACTGTGTGTGTTTGATCTCACCTTCTACGTCACTCACATTGCTGAGCTCACCCCACCCGTGTTTCATGCAGGTCCCTCAAGGCCGTCTCCACTGGCCATATTTCATACATTTTTAATGCATTTTTTAAAGCTTTTGTGAAGTGAAAGTTTGTATTTTGACATAGATAGTGTTAAAGCCGAAAGGCTCCACCTAGAGAGAGGATCTATTTGGCTGACGTTCAGGGTGTCTAGCTTGCTGCATTAGACAGGATAAAACAAACAGAATAAAGCGCATTAGGTCTTCGTTAGGTGCAAGCTCAGGGAACGGAACCAAAAACTGAGATGGTAAAAGGGTTGCAACCAGACTTTATTTGGAGTCTGACAGTCTCCTGAAGCGCTAAGCTGGTGTCAGAGCCATTGTGTTTTCCCACACAAAAGCACCGGGCCAAGGTGTGATGTGAAACCAAGCATTAGTTACTGTTACTTACCAGAGTACAGAGGGCCAATCCACACCCTCACTCTGTTTTCACACACAGTGTAGTGAAAACTGTGATGTGTAAATGAAAGCCATGGTTCTCTGTTTTCGTTTGTACAGTAAAGTGTGAACAAAGAGGCGCCTTGTTCGTCATCAGCAGTAGTTTTTTTTCATGTCACAAATCGGTGCATACTAGCCTTGTGGGGTTGGAGGTGTTTACCTGGGTGGAACTGGTTTGTGTCATGTGACTGTTGTGATGGAAACCAGGACCTTTATGGTGGCATGACAATG
Source organism: Anguilla rostrata (assembly GCF_018555375.3). Classification (NCBI taxonomy): domain Eukaryota; kingdom Metazoa; phylum Chordata; class Actinopteri; order Anguilliformes; family Anguillidae; genus Anguilla; species Anguilla rostrata. Next base: position 32,837,520 of record NC_057941.1, on the reverse strand, counting down.
GGAGTCTGGCACTAATAGTAAAATAAAATAAAATAAAATAAAATGATAATAATAATAATAATAATAATAATAATAATAGTAGCGTAGTGATGCCTGTGTTCACCAACAATGTTCAAGCAAATTATCAATATGAAAACAGAAAGACAATGACTGATAAATTTGGTAATATCCGGTAATATTGCATTTGAATAACTTGCAAATTATGCAAATTACTTGCAAATTACAGAATATAGTATTTTATGAGATTCTGTGTATGCAAAGCAGTGTTGGTTTATTCCTTTATCGCCAGATGTCAGTCAAATGCCCCCAACACATAATTGAGGACTAGCCTATAAGTCACCAGATTACTTTGTTATATTGGCTTTACCTGGATAAGTTATTTTCTATATTTTATGTCTCTTAAACTGCGAGGTAACACACAAACAGACATATGCAGGTTTCTGAAATGAACCATCTTCCGTGCTTGGATGTCACTGCTCTCAAATTACCCTTAGTCTCACTGAGAAGAAAGAGAGAGAGACAGACAGTATGAGGAATGAAGTTTCAATATCCCTGATATGTCCTGAGAGTGTGTATGTGTGTGTGTGTGTGTGTGTGAGAGAGAGAGAGAGAGAGAGGTTTTAGAGTGAGATAAAATAAAGAGAATAAAGCAGAGGTATTGGAGGATAGCAGCACTCCAGATTAGATTTAGTGTACTGTGAGTAAATGCAACGTTGGGCAGGGTGACTGCCATCTCATAAGCAGAGTACTTGAGAAAGTTACTGAAATGGAAAAATCCAGCAGAGATAATACTAGGGGGCAGTGAGTGAAAAAATAAAAAAAGGGCTCCAAATGGGTGCAGGTTTGATTATCCATTGGGTCCTAGTCAATTAAAATCTTTTTTTATTTACTATTATTATCAATACAACTGATGCTACTACTGCTGCTATTACTACTACAACAAGTGTACTACCTTCTTCTTCATCTTATTGTTATTATTATTATTATTATTATTATTATTATTATTATTATACATTTTGGAGGTTGATGGTAGGAATATGGACAATATTAGACAGCAGGCCCTGGGGGTCACTGGGGATGGAGGCGACAAGCTTGGTGGTGTGTATCGACACCGGAAGACGGCACCATTGATGTGTGATGCAAGCTGCATGGGCGTGTCCGCCCTGACACCCCGCAATCCCACATTGATGATTCTGATCCACTTAAGGGGCTGTCAATCCCCTGGCACTGCAGAGATTTAACTGCAGATTAACTGCACTGCTGAATTCATCAGCTGATCAAACTGCCCTCTCACGATCCCCTCGATACTTCTGTCTGTCATCCCTCCCTCCTCCACTAGATGTCTCTGTGTCATTCACTCTTCCCCTCTGTATCTCACTATGTTTTTTCTCTCTTTAACTTTGACCCCCTTTGTCTCTTTTTGTTAAATACATAATAACATGTTCAGTGTTAAATCAACTCTTACAGAATACATAGGATCTCTATTGGACTCTGTCAGAGTCTAATTAACACTGGACATTTTAACGTGTAAATGGGGAGAAGTCGTGCAAGACAACTTGGAGACCTCAGTCACAATTGTCATGATGCTTCAGTCAAATAAAATTAAGTTGCTTGTGTGCATGAAACATAAGGGATATCATCAGGGACATAATTCACACTTTGCTGTGTACACAATACTGCAAAACACTTGTATGCATTACTGTGAAAAACTTGCATATGCTCATATGAAACACCTGTAAATATATGTATACTGTTCAGAATGTGCACACATGTATCGACAATGCTCGCTCAAATATGAAATACTTAATGTATGTTTGCAAGAGTTACAATTGTATGTCACAGAAGCATGGTGTGTGTGGTTCAGATCAAGAAATACAATAAGATTGGCTGTGGAACAGCCATTTGGCTGTGGAATCAATCAAATGAACTGTCACAGTGCATGAAATATAGAATGAGCACAGAAAAATGTGTACAGACAGACTCTGTGACATACATTTAATGTAACATATAACATGCATGTAACATGTACACAAACACATACACACATGAAATATCAAATTTACCACTGGTACCGCTGTCAGCCTGTTGGATGGCGAGGTCACACTTTGCGGTTACAGTATGGTTTGATCACTCATGCAGACCCCCCTCAGGGCCCTTATCGATAATTCACTGCAGCTAATCTCCACGTTGCAGCTGGCTGTGTGTCACACTCGCGCGCACGTCCACAGTCAGGCCTGGACAGAGACTCGCTGAGCTGTTTATACAGAACTTAGCTGCTTTTTGCGAGACCCTCTCCGCATGTCAGCTGATATGGAAGTGTTTGAAACACGGCCAGTTCATCACCATAAGGAAATGGGTCTGAATGTTTCAAAGGAGAGAAAGAGAGAGGGGAGGGGGGGGGAGTGAGGGGTTAGAAAAAAGAGAATGAGAGAGAGGGAGTGCTCAGGTGGAAGTTGATGGGGGGAATTGTCGAATTGCATGTGTGTGAGACAGATACAGAGATAGAATATATGTGATTAGAATGTTCTTAACTGAATATTTTAATATAACAATCACTACTGGTAACTGAAAGCAATGAAGTTCTAGTCTTTGGAAACATTCCAAAAAGCCTACTCTCAAAAGGGCTAAGCATGTTGAAGTCAAATGACCACAGTGAGAAGGACCACCATCTAGCTACGGGGTCAGATACTGGGTGGTCTCTAATGTATGAAATCATGAAACAGGATGGTAATCACTGGCATTTCTGATGAGTCTCCCTTTGCTGGCTGTCAGCACATAGCAGAACGCCTCTGTGTTTATAATGTTATGTCTATGAAAGTTTATAAAGAGACACAATTGCACAGAAGGGGATTAATGGTTTTAGAAGCCATCGCAGTCCTGGAAAGGCTGTGTAATACCAGGATTATGGACTGTAGCAGTGCAGATGAATTTTTGCAAAGCTCAGATAAAAATCCACGAAGAAAAGCTTTTTCAAATTTCTTGAATCAAGGATTAGCATTCAATAAGTCACAGATTTAGTGATTTTATTTTTCCTAGCATTAAATCTGTTTGGAAGTTTCTTCTTGTCTGCATGACTCTGCAGTTTGGAAGGTCCGTCTCAGAGTCCCGTTTCAACTGACACCTCAAACATTTTTGTAATTAATCAATCACTTTTAATGACCACATGACCGAGGTCGGTGGAATTTGCTTTCAGTACAGCATGGTGGGAGCTCAATACAACGGTGTCAGTAACCATTCATTCAATATAAGTGAAAGACTAAAGTAAAATACCGTAAAATTTGTATGTATTGCTCATTTTGAAAAATATCACATGTGAACACTAGGTCACATTCACAGCTGACGTGTTATATAATTAATCTTTTTCACAAATGATTGAAGTAGTCCGAACAATTCCTTTAACTGGGCCAAGGGAGACAACCCAAGAGTTCACTGCCCATTCTGTAAGGACTAGTGTGTGAAGCACAATCAATACAGTTCTGGAAAATTCCATCTTTTCCTTCCTAGTCCCATGGTTTGAGAGGATTAGATCCATATGGACCATTTGCTTTCATCTCCAATCTCCGACAGATGTGGGATTGAGGCGTATCCTCTGGGCAACAGATATGCCTGTTGAAGGTCAAGAGCTTACAGACACTGTTCTGGCTCTCCTGTGTTTGTGTCTCAGTGCACGGGTGTGGCTGCATGACATTTTGCTGCCTTTCTGTGAGACTTTACTGCTCAGCAACAGGGTGTGGGAGTCTGCTTCTGATTGGCTGTTGCGACGGCTGCTGTGAGAATGGTTTTCGCCTGTGTTTGTCCTTCTTCATGGTGATAGAGAATGGATTATCCTGTGAAGAAGCTTTCAATCTGAATGTTGAATTTTCACAAGGTGGCTAGACAGTTATGCAATATTCATACCTGAGTCACACATGTGAAAGGGTGACAAAACCATTGAAAGAGAGAGAACAAGAAGCAAAATGGGGCCATCCTGCTTATGATGTTTTTACAGCTTGATGTGTGAGGGATAGGTGACAGCTGGGAAATAAAATCAATCACTTAAGGATGAATCAGGCTTTATGTGGCATGAAGAAAACTTTGTGACTGTGTACTTTTTCCTGGTCTACCAGCTTGACTCAGTATCAGTATTCCCGGGTGCTGTATTTGCAGCACTGCATTCAGGGCTCGCTGGAAAACGCGTTCGATAATGCCGTCCTATAAATGACCGGTTTTTCGCTGAAGTCACAGGGATGGAGTGGATGGTCGATTTAATAAAAGGCTTAAATGCACCATGCAGTAAAGACCTTTTCACGTGAGTGCCCTTTTAAAGGGCTGAACGGGAGGCAATTTACAGTAATGGTTCGGCATTAGTGTCCGTAGCGGCATTTCAGTCTCTGAAGTACCATACAGACCTGAACCCTCGACGCATGCATAAATGGTTGCCTTTTAGCCATTAGAGTGGCCTCCGTTTATTTTGTAAATATTTTACCTGTACCGCATTCAACTGATGCAGTGCCTGCCGTGCTCAGCAGTATAGCATGAAATTCTGATGAGTCAAGAGCAGTAGAAGGTAATGAGGTAATTGTGCAAGGCACAGGCTTTTAGCCTCTTGGGGTTGTGTGTTTCGCTTTGGTCGGTCACTGATGCTGAAGCCCCATTGAAAAGCAGGTCAAGAAGCGAAACGGCCTCCTGAAAAAGTTCTAACTGAGCACTTTAAATCAAATCACATAAAAAAAAAATTGTGAAACCTCAGTACTGCAAGTGAACCATTGACTTGTATCATCCCCTACAAGAATCTGGGAGTCGGTTGCAGCGTTAGTAAATCCACATTTAGAGTGAATGTCATGTAATCTCACATCCAGAACTGGTAGCCGATGGTGCCGTCCTTGTGGGCTGATTCACTGTGTCCTGCAGATAACATCTGGAATGACCAGAACCTGGAGGCAGACCGGGACCTGCCTCCAGGCTGGCGTACCATCCGGGATGCCACCGGCACCTACTACTGGCACATCCCTACGGGAGCCACACAGTGGCAGCACCCAGCCTACAGTGCTGAGGAGGACCCGGAAGCCACTAACGACATCACTTCCTGTAACCGCAAGGTAACAGGCTAATACATGCATGCAAGCATCCTCACTGGTGTTCTCTGTTTACCTAATGCTCACTGATATTATACAAATTTGAATACTAATGGTAATAATATCCTATAAAACCTACATAATGCTGCCCTTGTCATAACACCTGTCATTACCAGTCACAACAGTGCATTAGTGCTCAGATGTTTTACAAAGCAGACTTCAAAACAACTGTTACAAAGTGATTGTAGTATATATTATGTCATTGGTATATTTCCCAAGGACATGCATTATCTTACACTAGAGTTGGCTAATTGCTTATATGTCAAACTATATTACTAATACAATGTTATCATTTTATTTAATAGGTAGCCTTTCCCACAGTTACTTAGACAAGTTCTATTTTTACGTTGAATTCTGAAGTTGTGTACATGCTGTACAGTAGTAATGCAACACAGGATTAGTGTCATAGGCTTCAGGTACAACAGTACTGTTTCCTCCTGGATCAGAACCTGAAACCTGGCGCAACACCACAGCGAGCATCTCTCTCTCTCTCTTCCTGCTGAGTGAGCTGTGTTTGTCACAGAGGTCGTGAGGTCAGGAGGAGGTCATGTGACAGCTATCATCTCTTCCTCTCCAGAGCCAGGGCGTGGCTGGGAGGAGAGAGTCTAGAGAGAGGCCAATGGAGAGCCCTGGGGCCTCCGTAAATAATGAGAGGTACCACCCCCTCCTCCACACGCACAAACTCACACACACTTTCACACACAAATAAACAAACTACCGGATCTTCAACACCTCTTACACCCTGACTTCCTGCCACGCCCCCTCTTTTTCACCCATCAACTGTCTTTCTACACACAGAGAGACACTCCTCCATACGCACACACATGCACAAAAACACACAAAGACACATTCCCCTGCACTCTCAATCACATGCAAACAAGGTAATCTGCCTGTGATCTATGTGCGCTGAATGAACTTCACATCTAGTCTCGTAAATATTGTAAAAATTGCAGCCGAATGAGTTTATTTACTTCTTTTAGTGAACCAATGAAACCAGTGAATATGTGTTTTGTGATGTGCATAAAATATTGCATTGTGACCCTTGCATTGTTCTAGGTACAGTGTTGTGAAAAATACTGTAACACGTGTGAGAACACAACCCTTATAGTTCCCCCTTACTGTAACATTACTCTTGTTATGTGACATGTATGATATTATGAAGATTGTGTCACAATACGAGTCACATTGTGATACATTTATGTAATATCATCGTCCTTCTTTCGCAGTGCATGTCATCTCTTGAGTAACATGATGGTATGCAGCCTTGCTCTCAAATGTGTTAGCTCTGTTTCCTGTCGTTCAGCTGGTGCCATGCTCTCCACCGGCCCTGTGTCAGTCAAAATGACTGACAGCTCCCCAGAGCCAGTCTGCCTGGGGAATACTCCAAACAAGCTCCCAACAGTCACAAGATACCAGTCACTGTTCCAGTGTCTGAGCACCTAATGCCAAAGGGTGAAGTACCACCTGAATGCTAATTTTCTCCCAGGAGTGCTGTGGCTGCCAAACGGAAGCGATACTGAGAAACAAAGCCATAAGCATCGCATTACAAAGAGTGGATCTTTAAATTAGATCATTGGGAACGGAGACAAATGCATCCATCTCCAGTCTTCGTGTGATGTGTCGGATGTCACCGTATTTAGCTAGTTTTCATTAAGGGGCAATGAGGCAGAAAAGGTTGGTCTGTGGGCTAGTTTGAATGGGCACCAGAAGAATAACAGTGATGGGTCGAAATTAAAATGATGGTAATACAATTCTAAATGCCACGGGAAGCCCATTCATTAGTGAAGCATCTAGATTCCTTTCCTGTACCATTATAAGATTGTATTACTGCCATTTTAATTCTGATCCATGGTCACTTTTGCACTGGAATTATATTAATTGAAAATAATGTTCAGAAGTTTCAGAAGTTTTGCGTATTCAGCCGGGTAATGCTGCTATTTTTTGTTGTTATTTAGTCATTAGCACTGTACCGACAAACTGGCCACAACCACGGCTTGTCCACGACTGAATCCTTATGATAGCAAAGGCAGAAAAGCCTTGTTTTCTCAATGACACAACCTGGTGCCATATACTAGCACAATTTCACTACTGTTGGCAAATAAATGCTTTTTAATGGGACTCAATGTGTTCTCACAAACTGCCAGAGGACCCTCATGCAAATGTTAGGAACAGAACCAGTGCCAAATGTTTCCTGTCATTATAGCAAACTTACTGTACTCCTGTGAATCTGCAGACTGGGAAATTAGTTCTGTTTTACCATTGGTAATTTGGCTGTGAGGTAAAAACGCCCTGGAGCCTCCCTGGGAGAGAAGAGACAAGGAAATCTAGGACGTGGAATTGCTGTCCTGACGCTCCTTCAGAATCACAACCCGGAAATGTTCAGAATAAAATCAATGATAAATGCATGGGGGATAAAGCTGGCCATCGATTGGCCTGAAGAGACACCATGAGGAGAGTGAGATGTTCAGGACTGAAGGAGTGATCATTCTTTTCTCTGCAGGACTGCCCTCTGCCCCCTCTCTACAACAGCATAGAGCACCAAGTCAGGACGGCAAGCACAGAGACAACTGAAAGACAGACACACACACACAAACACACACACATACACACACTCGCTCACACACATACTCACACACACACACAAACACTCATTCAAACTTACACACAGATACAGTACATAGACACAAACATATATGCATGTACATACTCACACTTAAATATAATACATACACACGAGCATACACATGCATACCCACAGATATGCAGAACCACGCACGCATAAACACACATCCTTAATGGCATTTTCTTGTTCCTGTGTTCCACTGCAGGGGACCCCAAGCTTGGCGTGATTATTATTTACGCAGCAACCCAGACCCAGAATCCAAGGTAAGGTTCGACAAATCTTGGAGGAGAAAATATGTTCAAATGCAGCTACCAGGAGCTGCTGTGTGAGGTGGACATAGTGGTCAGGGAGCTGGGGTTTGTAACTCCAGGGTTACAGGCTAAAATCCCACGTGTAAGATTGCATGTTTTCCTGCTGTTTCAGCAGGGTTCCAGCCATAAAAATACTATTATGTGATATGTATTGGCATTACATTACTGTACATTAACCTACACGCTTAACCTAAATACAAAAATAAGAGCTGTCAATATACATTTAAAATATTTGTAACTGTTTCATCTAAACACCTAGCTAAGGTGTTTTGAATCAATTCCCAACTACCACAATTCTATGGTGACAGTGACAGCTTTGGCTGTGCAGTTTATTCAAATATTTGAAATTTTCTAAGAAACAGTGAGGTGATGGGGCCAGAGAGGTGTGTTGAGGAGAAGGGGGCTGTTATATTTGACTGGCTGTGTTTTTAATGAGTTTGACCCTCACGCCTTTCTTTTCTGCTTCTTTCTGTCTATATCTCTACCTCACCTCTTCCCATCCTGACCCACAAATTTGAAAATTCCACCCCGACTCCTCCCCCTCTTCCTTCGTTCTTCTGCCTCCTACGCCCCCTGTTCCTCCTCCACCTCCTCCTCCCCCCCCCCCGTGGCAGCGTTTCGCAGTGCGCTCTCTGGGGTGGGTGGAAATCCCGGAGGAGGACCTGACTCCTGGGAAGAGTAGTATCGCTGTCAATAACTGCATCCAGCAGGTGTCCCAAGGCAAGACCGAGGACAGGGATGATGCAGGGGCCTGGGGGGAGGTGAGCCGGGGGGTGGGGGATATGGGGGGAGTGAGAGGTGGGTGAGATGTGTGGGGGGAGGTGAGCAGTTGGGTGGGGTAGTATGGGAGGGGTGAGTGGTGAGGTAGGGGAGCATGGGGGGATGAGCTGGGGTGGGGGTGTGCAAGAGGCAGGTGCATAGGGGGTACAGTGTGCGAGGTGTGTGAGGAGGGTGGTGGGGTGTATTGCTGGAGGTCAGTTGGGGCTTGGGGTGTGTGTGTATGTGGGAAGGAGGCTGAGTTTGGGTGTCAGTGCAGGTGGCCTGGGTTTTGGGTTGTGTAAAGCGGTGACAAGGAGGGAAGGCGAGAAGGGGGGTGGGGTGTGGCTGACTGTAATCGCTGTGCTCGGCAGGGCCAGGACATGGTGATGGTGCTGAAGAAGGACACGCTCAGCCTGGTGGACCCCCATGACCACAGACTCATCCACTGCCAGCCCATAGCCAACATCCGAGTATGGGGCGTGGGCTGCAACAATGGCAGGCAAGGCTGGGGAAGGGCCTGGGGGAGGGGCCAGTGTGGGCTGGAGCAGGGACCTGGGGGAGGGGCCAGTGTGAGCTGGAGCAGGGACTGGGGGAGGGGCCAGTGTGAGCTGTGGGAGGACCCAGGATGAGCTAGGGGAGGGGCTGGCAGAGGGGCTGGGGGAGGAGCCAGGGTGGGTGAGTGTGCACTGCCAGGAGACTGAATCCTCACAATCCTCCCATTCGGTGAAACAACATCCAGTCAAAAAACTTCTTATGATCCATTATAAAAAGGTTCTGCTGCCCATAGAAAACACACTTTGTTGGGTTCAAGAACAGCAAGGCACTTAATAGCCACAGGGGTGCTTAATAGCTCTACCTATTTCTGGGATCATGAAGCAAAAACTACACTGTCACTGGTATCAGTGCTATTCCATCTTCAGCCTTTTAGATTTGACTGCAATCTGTCCATGTTGAGGTTCAAAACATTGCATATGTCCATTTATGGCCATTGAAAAGACATGGAAATTTTGAGATTCTAATGTTGATTTTTAATTCTGTCTTTATTGCCACCTTTGCAAACAGAGATAGGTGAGTATTTTCCCTTTCTTTTTACATGACGCACCATTTCATGAAAGCTCAGTATTTGCTAATAGTTAATGACAAGTAACTGTCATATTTCATATTTCATATTTGACAAGTATAATATTAGCTTTTTAAATACTTTTAAAAAGTTATAGCAGATACAGCACCAGGTTGTGACTGGAATGCATGTTTTAGTTCTGAATGTTTGGTTGTGTGTCAGGTTGGGAAAAGCAATTCTATCTTTTTATCTACCCCTCACTCTTTTGGCTTGGTAGTCATGTCACTCTATAATTCATAAATACCTCAGAGGGCTTCAAATTCACACGTTTCAAATTATTTTGCCATTGGTCCAATTGTCACTGGAGAGCTACAGTTTAATTATAGCCCAATATAGCTAATTATAGCCTGTGGCGTCTGAGACACAGTGATGGACACACAGGAAATGGCATAAGCAGGAATATTGTTTTCGTGTGAGAGGAGGTGAGGGGATGGGGGGGGGGGTGACCATTGTATTTCAAGGGATTCTTTGCAGACAAATTCCACATATTTTTAGTGTATCACCGGCATTCAGGCGGTTCAAACCCGGTGCGCCCTCGCTCCTCCATTGGCTATGTATCTACATCACAGGGGAAAGTAAATTAATATAACATGGCTTAGAAGTGTATTGTTTTTTTAAAATTTTTATTGCCCACCAATTTTCTAGCAGTTACAGAATTAGCATTTATGCTATATTGACGCACCACTGCTTTACCAGTTGCAAGGCAAAGTGAAGCGATGAAGTGAATACAGTCTTCCAAGGCAATGGCGGATTATTTACATTTTTCCTTGAGATTCTGATCCTCTGAGATCAGTGCCCTGTAATTTCTTTGTAGGTCAAACTCCATGTAAAGTTGAGAAGTGAACTCGGTTTTCTCTCAGATGCAAAGGTTTCAAAGCTTAGCCAGTTTAGCCGTTGCTGCTGGAATCTCATTTATAATTCCCTTTGGGTCTGGTGGGTTCCTTAAATAATTGAGAGGTTGATTTTACGCCCCTCTCTTGGCACGGTGACAGTTATGTGGGGTGCACAGAAACATCTGCTACTGATCTCCTTAAACAAAGACTCCCTGCTGTGAATCTCCAGTGGAGTTCAGACATAATTACACATTGCAGTGTGAATGGAATAAGCCAGGATTTTGACTGATAGTCACAGTTTACACCTCCTCCCTCCCTGATAATATATGACTTATTTGTTAGTGTATGACTAAGACACACATACACACACACACTCACGCCTGCACACACACACACACACACACACGCACACGCATGCATGCACGCACCCACACACACAAACACACACATCCACACGCTGCGTTTTACTCGTTTCATTCTTGTATTGCTCTATTGCCATCTCCATTTCCAGAACTTTTTACTGGGCTTTCAAGGAATAATAAAGGTTTAAATGTAGTGGTGTGCCCCATGGTTATGCTTCAGATCTGGAGAGCGAGGACTTTAATTGGCGGGTATGACCTCGACTGCGATTAACTCCTCTTGTTCATGCAGGGCGCTCCTCCAACACAACTGCATGACACTTGGACTGCAGGGTGCTAAGGCGTGGTGGCTAATGATACAACTCCTTTTTTTTGGAAGAGAGCAAATGCTTGTGGTCTCCCAAATTAATGAAGGGTGTTGCAGGGACAGGTCAGCAAATATGATTGGGAATTCCAAACAGTGTCTAATGGGAAGGAAACAGTGTAAGCTTTATGATATGTCTATAAGATTTATGATACACGCAATTCTATTTCACGTAAGTAATTTTATTTAGAGGGAAGCCCCAACTGCTTTAAGTCACATTTATGTTGTAGTTTTGCCACTTCATGCAGCTGGATATGTACTGAAACAACTAGACTGATACACCTTGGGAAATTCAAAAATAACCCGTCCCTGAGCAAACCACACCGCTGCCCTCCGGGATGTCATAGGAGGAGGGAGTGGCATAATAGACTGAAACAGCAGTACCCCACCTGCGATTCTAACTGGCAACCATCTTGATTACAAGTCTCATTCACAACAGCCCTGCTTTGCACATGGTCTGAATGCTGCATTGTGGTTCTTTGAGAAGTATGATAACTTGTGTTGATAACTTCCTTCCTATACCACACTTGTTGTGTTTATTCATCCCTTGACAGTAGATGCAGAGCAAAGCTAAGTGTAATGTAAGCAGACAAAATAAATGATTAGGGAGAGAGAAAAAAGTCTGTATGTCCATAAATCTGATTCACTAATAGAACCTCTCTTTTCCGGTGTATCAATGATATAATGAATTCCCAGAGTAGAGGGACCGAGGGAGGGAGGGATGGAGGGAGGGGGTGAGAGGGACCTTCCCGTGTGACGGTGTTCTGTGACCCGCGATCGTACGTTCTGTCCTCCGCAGGGACTTTGCCTTCGTGGCGGGCGACAAGGACGCCTGTGCGCTCAAGTGCCACGTGTTCCGCTGCGACGTCCCAGCAAGAGCCATCGCCTCTGCGCTGCACGCGGCCTGCTCCAAGGTAACCGTGCCGACAGCTCCGTCTGAAATCTTCACCTCCTTCAGCCTGGCCCCTTTCTTTGTCCCTCTGCTAAACTCGGATTACAGTAAGACAGACAATCTGTCCAGCAAAGTGTCCAGTGGTAATTCAACTGAAACGGAGTACATATGAGTCCAAGAGTGACTATATGTACTCTGTACAAGTTGATTTAACACTGGACATTTTTCTAAAATGGGCATGTGTATGTGAGTTTACGTATTCTTGTGTAAGTTACATGGGTGTGTACATGAGTTTATGTATTCCTGTGTAAGTTACATGCGTGTGTATTATTGTGTAAGATACATGGGTGTATATGTGAGTTTATGTATTCTTGTGTAAGTTACATGGGTGTGTATGTGAGTTTATGTATTCTTGTGTAAGTTACATGGGTGTATATGTGAGTTTATGTATTCTTGTGTAAGTTACATGGGTGTGTATGTGAGTTTATGTACACTTGTGTAAGTGACATGCGTGTGTATGTGAGTTTATGTATTCTTGTGTAAGTGACATGCGTGTGTATGTGCGTTTATGTATTCTTGTGTAAGTGACATGCGTGTGTATTCTTGTGTAAGTTACATGGGTGTGTACATGAGTTTACGTATTCTTGTGTAAGTTACATGCGTGTGTCTGTGAGTTTATGTACTCTTGTGTAAGTGATATGCGTGTGTCTGTGAGTTTATGTACTCTTGTGTAAGTGACATGCGTGTGTATGTGAGTTTATGTACACTTGTGTAAGTGACATGCGTGTGTATGTGAGTTTATGTATTCTTGTGTAAGTGACATGCGTGTGTATGTGAGTTTATGTATTCTTGTGTAAGTGACATGCGTGTGTATGTGCGTTTATGTATTCTTGTGTAAGTGACATGCGTGTGTATGTGAGTTTATGTATTCTTGTGTAAGTGACATGCGTGTGTATGTGAGTTTATGTATTCTTGTGTAAGTGACATGCGTGTGTATGTGAGTTTATGTATTCTTGTGTAAGTGACATGCGTGTGTATGTGCGTTTATGTATTCTTGTGTGACATGCGCGTGTATGTGCATTTATGTATTCTTGTGTAAGTGACATGCGTGTGTATGTGAGTTTATGTATTCTTGTGTAAGTGACATGCGTGTGTATTATTGTGTAAGTTACATGGGTGTATATGTGAGTTTATGTATTCTTGTGTAAGTGACATGCGTGTGTATGTGAGTTTATGTATTCTTGTGTAAGTGACATGCGTGTGTATTATTGTGTAAGTTACATGGGTGTATATGTGAGTTTATGTATTCTTGTGTAAGTGACATGTGTGTGTATGTGCGTTTATGTATTCTTGTGTAAGTGACATGCGTGTGTATGTGCGTTTATGTATTCTTGTGTAAGTGACATGCGCGTGTATGTGAGTTTATGTATTCTTGTGTAAGTGACATGCGTGTGTATTCTTGTGTAAGTGACATGCATGTGTATGTGCGTTTATGTATTCTTGTGTAAGTGACATGCGCGTGTATGTGAGTTTATGTATTCTTGTGTAAGTGACATGCGTGTGTATTCTTGTGTAAGTGACATGCGTGTGTATGTGCGTTTATGTATTCTTGTGTAAGTGACATGCGCGTGTATGTGAGTTTATGTATTCTTGTGTAAGTGACATGCGTGTGTATGTGAGTTTATGTATTCTTGTGTAAGTGACATGCGTGTGCGCGTGCGTTTATGTATTCTTGTGTAAGTGACATGCGCGTGTATGTGCGTTTATGTATTCTTGTGTAAGTGACATGCGTGTGTATGTGCGTTTATGTATTCTTGTGTAAGTGACATGCGTGTGTATGTGAGTTTATGTATTCTTGTGTAAGTGACATGCGTGTGTATTATTGTGTAAGTTACAAGGGTGTGTATGTGAGTTTATGTATTCTTGTGTAAGTGACATGCGTGTGTATTATTGTGTAAGTTACATGGGTGTGTATGTGAGTTTATGTATTCTTGTGTAAGTGACATGCGTGTGTGCGTGCGTTTATGTATTCTTGTGTAAGTGACATGCGTGTGTATGTGCGTTTATGTATTCTTGTGTAAGTGACATGCGTGTGTATGTGCGTTTATGTATTCTTGTGTAAGTGACATGCGTGTGTATTCTTGTGTAAGTGACATGCGTGTGTATTCTTGTGTAAGTGACATGCGCGTGCGTTTATGTATTCTTGTGTAAGTGACATGCGTGTGCGCGTGCGTTTATGTATTCTTGTGTAAGTGACATGCGTGTGCACGTGCGTTTATGTATTCTTGTGTAAGTGACATGCGTGTGCACGTGCGTTTATGTATTCTTGTGTAAGTGACATGCGTGTGCACGTGTGCATGTTTCTGTGTGAGCAGATCATGGCGGAAAAGGCGGTGAAGCCCTCCTCGGTGCCACGATCCCTCACCATGGAGACCATCTCTCCAGAGGACCTGCCCTTGCAAGGTGTTGTGGGTAACATTGCTCTCGAACAAAGGGATCAGGGAGAAGCGTCAAAGGGGATTACAGGAGAAAATCAGCCCCACAATTCCCTGCTCCAGTTTCCCTGCTTTCAGAACAACAGCTTTGTCTGCCGAATAACAACTACTGTCCCTGTTTTTCACACTGGTCTTTTAAGTCCACTCACATTATTTAAAATACGTATGGCTTCATGGAAGTGCCTCTCTAAAACAAGCACTACCTTTCTACTGAAGTATATGAAAAAGGATTGTTCTGGCTGAAGAGGGAAAAAGCATGCACTGTATTGAATGTTAATAAGTCTTTTTTTTGGCAGCATGAGTAGGCCATTGATAAACGTGGCTCCGCTCTTACTTTGATATGTGGGGTGGGGCCTGCTGTTGCAGTGGATTTCCTGGATTCTGTGAGGCAGAGGGTGCAGAGGTTTCAGGTGGAGTACGTTGGGCACCTGCCTGTCCCTCGGGCTATGGGTGAGTGTGTTTGCGTGTGTGTGTGCAACCATGTGTTTGTGTGTGTGTGTGTGTGTGGAAGCATGTGTTTGTGTGTGTGTGTGTGTGTGTGTGTGTGTGTGTGCAAACATGTTTGTGTGTGTGCACAAGCATGTTTTTGTGTGTGTTTGTGTGTGTGTATAAGCATGCATTTGTATGTGTTTTTGTGTATGTGCACGCAATCATGTGTTTGTGTGTGTTAATTTGTGTGTGCAAGCATATGTGTTTCTGTGTGTTTATGTGTGCGTGCCCAAGCATGTGTTTGTGTTTGTGTGTGCTTATTTTTAATGAAGTGCTGTTTTTGGACACCATTCTGGCAGGTCCACCCTCCTCCAGCTTTGCACCAGTGATTTATTAAATTGTGGCTGGCGCTGAATCTGGTGCCAGGCCCCTGGTCAGAGCAGCATTACTGTGGAGTGGTGTCTGTCTGTCTGTCTGTCTGTCTGTCTGTTTCCAGTGAACCTCACACCCACAGCCCCACTGTTGCTTTCAGCATCACTGTGTCTTTGCCATCCACCCAGTGGATGAAAGGTAGTTGTCTGAACAGGTGTGTTCAAGGCCAGACCACCCTACCAAAATAAAATGTTTTTTTTTTTGGCGCTATGTATCAACCTAGAGGCCTGGTTTTGGGTATCTGAAGTCAGGGCTTTTGTGTCGGTTCAGTCTGGGTCCCTGTTTATCTCATGTTCATCTCCCGCAGGCATGGAGGTGCTGAACAGAGCCATCGGGAGCATCATGGACACAACGAGGAGGGAAGAGTGGGAGAGCACCGTCATCCACGTGTCCGACACGGTGCTGTCGGTATGGAGAGAAGAGGTGAGGTGCACAGTGAGGACACTCTACCCCCACTACCACTCAGCTCCTACCTGAAAGTATGTGGAGGAAAGGAGGGGCTCCTCCAATATTGGGACATTAGAGGGAGGGGAGGACACAAAGATCGCTTTCCTGGGCACAGAGGAGACAAGGTGGTAGTGGAGGAAAGGAGGATACATTTTTGAGTGTTGGGACACACCCATGGTTGCTGGCATTTTCAATATAATTTTGCCACATTAAATAAATATTTGATTAAGTTGAACAAATCACAAAGCTGATATTTTCATACTGATGGGTGGGGAACCTTTCCTCCTTGCAGAATTTTTCAAGATTCTTCAGATCCTTCAGCCTGTGGTTGAGGGCTACCATCTTCAATTCAAACCACTCATTTTTGATCAGGTTTAATTTCTGGAGACAGGAGACATCCCATTCCCATATTCTAAAAACCTTCCCATTAGACACTTTTTTGTGTCTTGCTCCACAGCAGCGTTCCATTGAGGATTTGAACTGGCAACCTTCCGGTTACCGACCATTATGGGCTAATGCTGCAACATTCTCTCAGGATGAAGAGGACCCCATTTGGGAGTGCCAGGTGAGATACCTGACGTTTCTTGGGGTGGGTCAGAACACCCACACCTTTGCCATGATCGTGGATGGAGGGTCGCAGCGGTTCGAGTGCCATGTCTTCTGGTGTGAACCTGACGCTGGCATCATCTCCGAGGCTGTCCAAGCAGCATGTATGGTACGTCAAAATGAATTTGGGAGTGTGGGGGCGGAGGTTTCAAGGCCTTAGCCCTCTCGTGTGTAGAGTGTATGATTTTTACCCCTTAATTTAACCAGGCAGGTCAACTGAGAACACCAATCTGATTGGCGAAAATGATATAGGTAGTTAGAGGTTTTTAAAAAAACATTGCAGATCTGAGATAGTTTCTGAATAGAGAAAGTTTTCTGAATGATGTCTCAGTGGTGAAAGATCTGGCCAAATTAAGCCTAACCCTAACTAGTTGAAAAGTCACTTAGCACTGCAAAGCATATGTTAATTATGAAATGATCAAAGCCTTGAAGGTAAACAATTTAGAAATCAGAGTGCTTGTATTATTCCACGGTAACAAATAATGGGACAAAGACGCATTTTACTTCAGGAGAACATCCCAAAATCCCCCCTTTTCTGGGATAGGCCATGACAGTGACATTGGCTATCCATCAGAGATGGAGAGATAGACAATGCACGACCAGACTGACAAGGAGACAGAGAACGAGACAACTGCAGTGGAGGACAGAGACACACCAGCAGCGTCTGACTCGCAAAGAGCAGGTACTGTGGGTGCTGTAGAGAAGGGTCATGGGAGAGCTGTTCAAGGACATTCAGAAAGCTGCACGAATGTATGAGTGCATGCAGAGAATGTCAAAATGAACTTCCTTCGCATTCCAGCAGTGTTCTGGGAACCAAATACTGTCGAGTGGAATGCGGTGAACATGCTGTTCACTCTCTGTGCCCAGAGGGGCTTGTCACCATCCTGGCAGAGTGCTTCCTCTCTCTCTCTCCCTCTCTCTCTCTCTCTCTCTCTCTCCCTCTCTCACTCTCAATTTCTCTCCCTCTCTCTCTCTCTCACTCTCTCTTTCACTTTCTCTCTCTCTCTCTCTCAAATTCAAATTCAAATTCAAAATGCTTTATTGGCGTGAAATACATTTGTACATATTGCCAAAGCGTACACACAGAAACAGGAATAGGAATACAAACAACATGAAATACAAACAACATTGTGGTAACGACAACAATGCAATTAACAGTGTGGTAATGGCCACAGTGGCTGAGATGTACTTTGCTGCTAGTGGAACTGTTGGCCTTTCTCCTAGCAGGATTTGCATTTTTTTACTCATTTGTTTGGGAAAGGAAGTCCTTTATAATTAGAGAAAATTTGTTGAAGTAATGTGTCCTAATTTCTGAATGTTTTTTCACAGTGTAGGAGAAAGTGCATCTCTGTTTCCACCTCTCCTGTCTTACAGTGACCACATAGACGTTGTTCTTTTGGTAACCATGTATCCCGGTTTCTGCCTTTTTCAATTGCAAGTGTGTGGTCACTGAGCCTGTACTTGGTCAGGATCTGCCTCTGCTTTGTATCTCTGACAGAGAAGAGATACTCAGCCAATTTGTAGTCTCTTTTTATGGTCCGATAGCAATCTAGTTTGTTTTGTGTTTTGGTTACATTATCCCAATATTCCAGATAAGAGATTTTGGTCTGTTTCATTACTTGATTTACTTTGATTTGTTGGTAAGCAGTGCTGGTATGAAGCTGGTCTGTGATTTGTGTTAGTTTGGTTAATGGGTTAGTCAGCTTCATTACCAGCTGACTGAGGGGACTCTTTTCATGACTGAGCTCTTGGGCTTTCATTGCCTTAAATTGCAATGTGTCTTGAGGACTTGAATTGAGGTGCATCCAGAATTTTAATGCTCTTTTTTGGATGTGAATCATTAATGGATAATGGCCTAATTCTGCCCTGCATGCATTATTTGGTGTTTTCCTTTGTACTTGTAGGATGTTTCTACAAAATTCTACATGCAGGGTCTCTATTGGATGCTTGTCCCATTTGGAATAGTTCTGCTGGCTGAGTGGACCCCATACCTCACTTCCATACAACGCAATGGGTTGAATAACACTATCAAAGATTTTTAACCAGATTTTAATTGGTATAACAATTTTTTGAAGTTTTCTTTTTATAGCATAGAGTGCTCTTTGAGCTTTTTCTTTTAAAGCATTCACTGCAATGTTAAAGCTCCCTGATGCTGTAATTGTCAGACCAAGGTAGGTATAATTTAGAGTGTGTTCTAGGGCGGTGTTGCCTAGAAAAAATGGGAACTCTCTCTCTCTCTCTCTCTCTCTCTCTCTCTCTCTCTCTCCCTCTCTCTCTCAATTTCTCTCCCTCTCTCTCTCTCTCTCTCTCTCTCTCTCTCTCTCTCTATCTATCTCTCTCTCTCTCTCACTGTGCTTTGCCTGCCCCCTGCAGGTTCAGTACCAGAAGTGCCTGGTGTCCCAGACCCCACCGCCCCGGTCCAAAGTGTGGCGGGCTGGCTCCAAGGTGAAGCGGGCCAACTCTGTGGACAGTTCCTCCTTCCCGACTTCTCACCATGGACACTTGTCCCCAAAACCAGGGACGTCCGGCGTTAAGAAGGGCATGCTAGCTTTTTTTGAGACCTTCCGAAACAAACAGTCGGTTGTACCCATGCCCTAATGGGGGGGGGGGGGGGGGGGGGGGGGGGTTAGAGATGGGGTGGAATGGGGGGGGGGGGGCAGAGATGGGGAGGAATAGGGTAGGGATGGGGGAGGGCAGGGAAGTAGGATTGGACAAGTGAAATGGAAAGACAGAGCAAGTTGCACATAAAATATAAAAGTTTTTTTTTTAATGATATATTTTACTTAAAGACTTCATTTTTATTGGGAGTGACCAGTAGCACTTATTCAAAACATCAAGGTTCGAACTCCTGTTTTTCAGTGCCAGGTTTCTATTACAGTTTACAGTAATGTGATGATCAAGGTGCTACACTATTACATCTCATAACCTTTTTACACACACACACACACACACACACACACAGTTCAATTCTCATTTAAATTTATGATCCTTGTTTAATTACTTGTGCAATCACTGTATTATATTATATTTATTACATTTGATTTATGCTGGTATCGTTATCCTCAAATGTGAATTATAGAAGCTGAAAGGTCCTATCATCATTTGGTAAGCATTCAGTAAGCATGGAACATTTAGCTGGCATCTTGTCTGAACATGAAAACAGCACTGAAACACATATTATAAAATATCATTTGGGATGACATACCTCATAATTTAACATCCCTTTCAAATGAACTTGTGGCAATTATTGATGAAAAGCATTTCACTGGTGCATCACACTGTGTAGATGTTTCAATCAGAGTTTCAATCACAATTCACTGAGTTTTTTGAGAAAGCGCATAGGAAAGACAGTAAATGAGATGAGCCATCTAGATAATTTCAAGATCAGTAACTGGTCACACACGGTCAGTGATGTGTAGATATGACAGAAATCCCGCCTAGCAGAACATGACCACTAACCATTTGTTTGATGAAATTAGTGAATCAATCAGTCAGTCAGTCAGTCAATAAATAAATCAATCATACAAGCAATCGGTCAAAATGCATTTGTGATAATGTACACCAGGGACACTCAGTTCTGGTCCTCAGGGCCAGTAGTACTGCTGCTATTCATTCTTCCTTCTAATCAGGGACTGATTTAAACCTGGGACAGCACCAAATCTCTGGCCAATCAGTGTCAATCAATTATCTATTTGGTAGGAAGGAAATGATGGATAGATGATAGATGAATCTGACATAGATGCCACCTAGTCATAAATAGTCATGTGATGTATCTTGGCACCAATGAGAATGGCGTAAGCAAAAAAAAAAACTGAACCACACCTCTGGGTATGACACGGTTCATGGAACTGCTCCTCACACTGATTAAAAAAAAAAAAAGATATTCACAGGTATATGTGAACTCAGGTGAGTTCTCAGTAGGTAAAATGTATAATGAAAAATGAGTGGGGATGGGCTGTTTTATTCTGTATCAGCACAAGTCTGGTTAAGTTGAAGTTGTTTGAAATGCTATGCTAGACTTGCAATGAAATGTAAAATTATAAACATATTTTCTTGTTTTTGCTATTTATACTAACAGTGAAAATGTACATAATATGTTTGCAGTACTTTAGCACAAATGGTAGTCGGATATCTTGTAAACATATATCTTGTAAATGATCTTTTTTATTGTACTAGTTACGCACAATTCTACTAATCCAGATAGCATTTTCAGCCTGTGCTGGGACAGTCCAACAATAAAGAGCTTGGAAATACGCTTCCACACAGCACAGTCCTTTGTTTGTGCCAAATGGGAGAGGGCGCTATGTCTCCGTTCACACTTAATCTTTACCCTGGGGTCTGTCTGCTCCTTTCTCACAGATATAGACCCATATAGCTACATTTAGTCAAACAGAACACATTGTATGCAAGCTGCTTCCTATCTCACAAGACATCACTGAAGGTGAAAAGAGCTATTCAAAGACATGCAAGATGTCCATACTCTCAGCTGTTTACGGGGAGTGCTTTCGAAGACACTGCAATGGTCGAGCTCTCTAATCAGCAGACATGAATGGAGTGCGAGCGAGTGGTTCTGGGTCACGTGACTTGAGGCAGAGGCACAGAAGAGTTCCTTGGAAGAGGAAACAGAAGCAGGCACAGGAAGCAAGTGCTATGACAGACTGCGAATGCCAGGCAAGGCAAGCTGCCCATCTTGGGGAGCAGGTGTGATTTGGAGGAAATTACTGGAGACATGCATTGATGCTGCATTGGTGAGATTCTCCCATTGCTCTGGTGTGCACAGCCAACACAGGCAATTAAACTTTGAAAATGACATCACTCTGACTGACAGTTTGGCAGTAACAATAGCCTGAGAGTGCAGAGGAGGATTGACAAGAAAGATGACAATTTGTACAAAACAAACTGGCTTCAGCTTTTGCTTTTATTTCTATACATCTTCAATAGTATATTATTATATTATTCTCAAAAAAACTCATGTACACATCTGTACTTATACATAGTGTGTGTGCACGAAAGTATACTTTCATGCACACACACACGCACAAAAGAACAGAGTTAACATTTAAATTTTCCATTCTGGAATTCAAACTTTCTGCCTACATACTGTACACTTGCTGTTGTATGAACACCCATGCAGTTGTTTACCTAGTGAATACATGTGGGAGTGATTTTGTGGCATTAGAATGTTACATACCGTATGGAGTCGATGCAATGCCCATGGGGCCATGTTGATCTATACCATTTCAAAGAATTCAAATGTGACAATATTTGCATATGCACATCATTGACATTCACAACACACATAGAATATATTAAAGTCCAACTGGGCTTTAAAGGTCAGCTTTGACATCATCACCATTTGAAATTTAATGATTACCTGTAATATAAAACTGGTATTCACGACGATTGTTTAATGTCTGACCACAGTGACAAGGGATGAGATCAGAGTGACAGTGTAGGCACAGGGAGGAAACTTTTTTTTTCATCGGTAGCTTTGCCTTCATAGACCTCCTTCCATAATTTTTTTTTTTTTTTTGGTAGAAATTTCCAAGATTCTCTGATGCACTGAATTGGATATGTACACGTACAACATGGTATTTGAGCTATCACAGTGATTCCCGTTCCCATATCACTAAATAATTTTCTCATACACTTGTTTTCCTCTATAAAATAGATTAATCTTGAAACATAATCTCATTATGAAACTTTCAATTGCTTTTTTTAATGGTAATCCCAAGAATACATAGCTATACCGTTCTCACTGGACTTGTGGCTTTAGGTGAATCAATAAGGGGAACGGTTTTGGGGTTGTCCCTGAATCAGGAGTGGGGTATGGGATTTGGGACTGGTACTGAATTAGGAGTGTGTAAGGCACTTGGGGCTGTCACTGAATCAGGAGAGGGTGGATATGGAACTTGGGACTGGCACTGAATCAGGAGTGGTTATGGAACTTGGAGCTGTCACTGAATTAGGAGTAGGTATGGAACTTGGAGCTGTCACTGAATTAGGATTGAGTATGGCACTTGGGGGCTGTCACTGAATCAGGAGTGGGTATGGGATTTGGAGCTGCAACCAAATAAGGAGTGGGCTCTGTCCATAGACTTGAGGCTTTCACTGCAGCTTTATCGTGCATTCGGACGGTCCTCGTCAACTCGTAAAGTTGGAAATTTATCACGTGACCAAGTCGTATTTACGAGGTGTTTGTGTTTGGGCGGTCATGGCAACTGGTAAATTTATCACATGTGCAATACGTATACCCGCTGGGGATGTAAAGGAGCTGGACCAATGAGATCACCCACTGTTTGTCACATGATACATTTCCAGTTTAAAAAAAAAAAAATTATTGATCATATTCAATGTTACAATACATTGTATAGAAAAATATATATTACAGTTGATCACATTGAAAGATCATTTTAACATCTTATATTCATACATGAAACAGTATCAGAATAAATTTCCAGTTGTCCACCATGTGTTGAAAGCAAGGTGAGGTCAGTGAAACGTCACAACTCGAAAACTCGGATATCATGATACTTGCTGGAGTTTACCACTGGTATTTACCACTTTCGGCCGTTCGAGTGCAACTTCCTGGTGGTAAACTCGGAAATAACCGACTTTACGAGTTGACGAGACCGACCGAATGAACCATTAGCCTGGTCATCCAATCCTGCACAAGCGGACCCGGAAACGTGTCAGAGGAACCCATTCCCTCCCACCAGGCCGATGTGCACGTGTCCGGGAAGTGACGACGTTGTTGTGATTTGGCAGAACTCACAATGGAAGAACTTTACGTCAAACCAGGTACAGTAAAAATGTAGCTGGCAAACCGAGACATCGATACTAACTCTCTTGAAAGACCACTTGTTCGTGTGTGTTAGCTACATATTAAGTTAGATGTTCATTTCGTTAGCTGGATCGCGGACCATTAACGTTATCTAGGGCTAACTAGTTTGTAGCTAGCCTAACGTGAATTGCTAGCTAGCACTAACTTAGAGATTGTTTGCTTGCTGTATTGGAGACAACTAACGTTAACCAGCCGTGGATTACGTTATATTATTCTTAACGATCGTTGACAGTGTTTTGAAAGGCTTTATGCTGGTTCCTATCTTAGCCAGCAGTCGTATTGTCAGCTAACATTAGCTAGTTCAAGACAGGTTTCACTGATATATTGACAGCTGGCATTAGCTAACCACATTGTAACCACATCTCTCAATTATGTGGCACAATGTCGTCAGATTTGGCTAGAACAGTTTCGCTAATTTATCAACGTTTCTTATTTGAATTCACACGGGAATTCGTTAGTGCTTGTGGCTTGGGTGGCTAGGTAAAGTTAGCTGTCTTATCTAGTCATATTGGTTGAAACTGAAACTTGGCACAAGCAAATAAGAAACCGGCTTTTCTACTTGTTCCGCATGAATACTGTTCTTTGTATTGTGTCGTTTATGATTCTGTGAAAAATATAACCGTAGCTACTATTCTAAAAACGTTTTCGTTATCACACGTTTTTGTGAAAAGTGTCAACCTTGCAAGTTAATATTTGGATGGCAATTGATTGATTTGTGCTCAATTAACCACAGGTAATCAGGAGCGCGGGTGGAATGACCCTCCTCAGTTTTCATACGGCTTGCAGACGGCCCAGGGAGGGCCTAAACGGAACCTTCTCAATAAAAGAGTACCTCCGCCGCAGTTACAAGGGTCTCAGAGTAAGACGTCCAAGAATTTTATTCATAGTACAAACGGGCACTATGCCCCAGATATTCTAGTGTGATTGAGGGTCAAATGATTCTGTGCAGTTCATTTTTTGGCAAGGAAAAATTGCCGGCTACACAGTTTAGCTTTGTCATCTGTCTTATTGAGTTTTATTGTGAATACTGGCTTGTTTGTTAGTTGAAGCACTTAATTTTTGTATGATCATTCCAGTTTATAATTCGTAAGATGTTAACTCGTGTGTGATACACTATATAGACTAGAGGGCAAACTCCTCATATCACATCCCATCTGAGATTCCTGGTGATTTTGTTTTCATTATGAATGATTTATTTGTGTAGCCAAACCTGACAGCATTTCAGAAGCCATATATGTAATACATTCAGTTTTGTATGGCAAGAATTTGGATGGACAGTGAACACATGCTGGCTCCTAGCTTCAAAATGTGCCACCCCAGATTACACAAAGTTGTGTTTTGACAGGTCCTGTCCCTGGTGGGGCACCTCCCCCAAAAGTTCTCTCAACTCCACCCCTCAACCCATTGGCCCCACCCCCATGTGCAGTGGTCACACCCCCACTACCATGTCCGGCTCCCACACAACATGCAGACTCTCCCTCTGCCCAATCAGAGTGTGAGCCTAATGTGGATGACATCATCGGGGTCCTCGGCTGGGCACTGACTGCTTGTAGAGAGTCTGTAAAGGTAAACTGAATAAAGGGGTGATACATTTATTGATTTATTTCTTTTGGTTTATGGATAATTTGTTTATTTAGCTTACCCAGGTTACTACACAGTGCTTTTAATTTGAAATCTTTAAGCAGTCGGTTGCCACTTCTCAAGGAGGCTGCTTACGTGACATGTAAACAGTTCAAGTGGTATTTAAAAAAAATTATACTAAGGTCTTGCACAGCAGATTAATTATCTGAGCAAAGTTGTGATGTTTAGAGCTGACTTAACGTGCACCCCTGCAGAAGCAAGTCTGCGATGATGTTGAAAGGCGACTTAAGATCTTTGAGGAGGTATGGAGGGCAGGCAAACTGTCCCTCCCTGTCAAAAAGAGAATGAGCTCGCTGGCTGAAGGTAAGAGAGCCCGATAGACAGAGGTTTACTCCGTAAAGATTTCTCACTTTCCTAAAATAACTACCTTTGTAATGTTATTGATGATTGATGAAACCAGACTCTTTTGGTTCCAAGTTTGACACGTATGCAATATGTTTTACTTTTAGGTCTGTTGAAATGTAAATGTATCAGTAATAATAATAATAATAGTAATAACGATAATATATCATCAGTCAAAATGGAAAACAATGTGTATATTTGGTGTGCATAACCATTTGATATTGAGCCATTGTTGTTGCTGCTGTCTGACAGAGATGAAAAGCAGAAACTGGGAGCGGGCGAATGAGATTCACCGAGCGCTGATCGTGGACTACGTCAACGAGGTCAGCCAGTGGATGGTGGGAGTCAAGCGGCTGATCGCCGAGACCCGCAACCTGAGCGCAGACAAACTGGACCAGATCCAGAGCCCGGTTCACAGCAGTGAAGCTTGCCCCGAATAGCCGTTCCGGACCCCATGAGCGATTAGATTCGTGTTGCGGCTCTGGATCAAAGTGGACCACACAAACATTTCTGTCCTCCGTGTGCATGTTGAAAAGCCAGCGTTTGGCTCTGCTGGTCTGGACTTCAGGAAGTTCCAACGAAATGTGTAAGCTGCTTTGGTGATTATAGCCCTTGGGTAGGATTATAATTTGTTCTAAATTGCATCATGTACTGTATTCCATTTGCGTTAATGAGTTTTTGTCCAACTCCCAATTTTATTATGAACTTTTAATGTTGCGTTCTGAATGGAGTGCTAGCAGTTTTAGCGGGTGGATGATCAGTCAACTTTGAAGGTGGCAGCCAACCTGGAAGCCAGTGTCATGTGACTCTCGGGTGGTCAAGCAGTGTTGGTTTCATGTGGAGTTTGGGCAGTGATTAGTTTAACCTTTCATATCATTGATAAATCACAGTGGTTTCATTCACGCACAGGATAAGTTTGGGGTTTTAAGTTTGAGGTGTTGTTTACAGAATTCTCAACCTTTGGTTGAATTACTTTCTGGTTTTGCATAAAAAAGTGGTTTACAGATTTTATGTTTTTATGGTGTATACATTAGACATCAATATTCAATTATGTTGCATTATTGAAAAAAAAACTTATTTTGTCCGGACAAAAACAAAAAAGCGTAAAACAAAATTCAGTTATCAGGATGTCATTGCAAGAATTAGACAGATACTTCCGCCCAAAGTAAATGCACTGTAATTGAATATAGAATAAGAGGTCATTTGAATTCATTCTGTATTGAACATTGATGATGTCACACAGGCATGGTCCTCAGGGTTTTGAGAGTCTGTACATACAGTTTCCTGCAGTAGGCGGGGTTCTCCCTGACTTGCTGCTTACGGTTAATATTGACTCATTGCAGGGACAATGTACAGGACCATTTACTGTTTTTTTTTATGGAAACAGATTTAAGGAATGAATTTCCTTGAACAGCAGTGTAATGTAAATATCAAGATAAATCTTACCATTAATAAACAATCTATGTGGCATGGCTGTGTGCTGATTGTGTTAGCGTCATTATAAATGAGCGTTTATCTCATGATACTTCTCAAGGATAAAAAAAATATGCAAAAATTTTTTGTGCTTGAAAGTGAAGGAAAATGGTGAAGGCTGAAGCACTGCCCTTATTTACTTCATGAAATTCACTGGGGCCCTGCTGACAGGGTTTACTGTAAAAACCAGAATGAAAGGTCACTTGTTTTTAAATGGAAAGTCCCTTGCAGTTTAATTGCACAACCTTGAGTTCAGGGGTTTTCAAACTCTGGCCTACTTAATATTTAAAAATTAATAAAGGAGAACTCCTTTTGAACTCAATCATTGCCAACCTGTTCCCCCCACCTCTGTTATCATAAAGTGTCTTGGAAAAACTGGTACTAAATATCATCCTGCCCCCAGTCGCAACAGTTCTGGGCCCATTACAGTTTGCCTACAAGCAACAGAGGGGTACGGATGAAGCAGTGGTCTGTCTTCTGCACTTTTTTTACCGCACTTTCACACCCCCTGGTGACTACACTCATGTACTTTTCATTGACTTTGGCTCCGCCTTCAACACAATCCAGCACCACCAGATGATAGTTAAACTCCAGCACTTAAAAGTCCCATCACCACTCATTCACTGGATTCATAACTTTCTCACCCACAGACCCCAAGCAGTCAAAGCTGAAAAGGCATTATCACCCATCACCATCACCTACACCGGTGCACCCCAGGGATGTGTGCTCAGTCCAATTCTTTCCACCCTATACACAATGGCTGTCCGAGCTGTCCCATGCCACCCAGTACTGAAAGTACGCAGACGACACCGCCATCCTTGCTCTCCTCAAAGACAGGAACTCCTTTTCCCCCAAACAGCAGTGCATCTCCCACTTTATGTCATGGTGTGAAAATAACTTCATCCATTTCAATGTTGCCAAAAACAAAGAAATGTTTATCAGCCCCACAAACACACCCCACCACAACCATAATACATGGAGAGACAGTTGAGTTGGTTGACAATATGAAATACCTCTGCTTCACTCTGCACAATAAACTCAGTTTCACCCCCACACACCATAGACATTCACAAGTCAACAGAGACTCTCAGTCATCCGAAAACTCAAAGCCCTGTCAGTCCAACCACATCTTTTCCTTCTGTACCGTAGCATCATTTAGCCAGTCCTGCTATATTGCACCATTTGCTTTTTCCACATGCTCACAGTCCCCAATAGGAACAAACTCCTCAAAATTTCACACACTGCCACCACAATTATTGGACTCCCCAACCCCAAATTGACAGACCTCATATCCGCAGCAGTAATCCGAAAAGCCCACTCCATCACGTGACCCGGAACACCCCCTGCACTGCCACTTCACCCACCTCCCCTCAGGATGACCACACAGGACACTTAAGTGCATAAGAGCCAGTTTCAGTAAAAGCCTTATCCCACAGCCATACACACCCTCAGCAACACTCTCCACTTAATCACTCAGTAAAACTGTTCTAAGGCTCTTATTGTCTTATTGACATTCTCTGTGTTACTGTTTACTGTATATGTATTGTACGTGTAATACTGTGTATGTATGTATGTATGTATGTCACTTGACTGGGAAAAAAAATTTTTTCAGCAATAAACTAACTAGATGTTGGTAGAAGCCAATCAAAAAAACAAAACAAGCAGCCTTTGTAATTGTATAAGAGGTCACTTATCGATAATAATAAATTTGTAAAGTGCTGCATATATCCTGGTGCACAGTTGAAAGGATTGTGTGTCTTATTAAAGAGGACCACGTTGTTATGGTTGACAGCACAGAACACTCAGATTGGTGAGAGAAGGGGCACACATCTCTGTTCTGATTCAACTAACAGAGCACATATGAGTCCAATCGGGACCGTATGTACTCTGTAAGAGGTAATTTAACACTGAACATTTTACATTACATTACAGGCATTTAGCAGACGCTCTTGTCCAGAGTGGCTTACACAACTGTTACATAGCATTTACATTGCTTCTATTTATACAGCTGAGTGTCTACTAAAGCAATGCAGGTTAAGAACCTTGCTTAAGAGTACAACGACAGTGTCCTACCCAGGAATTGAACCTGTGACCTTTAGGTTACATGACCTTACCCATTATACCACATTGCCACATTACTGTGTGTTGCCCTTACTACGGGCGACGAGTGGTGTAAATCCCCTCCCATATATATATATATATATATATATGTTTCCAGGTGTTGTTTTTGTGTCTCAGAGTTGTTCTGATCCAGCTGGCTTTTTTCTATTTCCCTGTGGTCAAAATGAAATCATGGCTCACTTTCTCAGGAAAACTCCCCGGTTGCAGCATCGGGGAAAGTGGTCGTTGCGTTACACTTTACCGTAACAGGATGTAATTGCTTATTCAGAAGCTTCACCGATGTCCACTTTGTGTGGGTGGCCACTTCAGGAGAGCCAGGGGCTTGACCACAGGAAGCCGATGAGCTAATCCAGGGATCAAATCCAAAGAGGCTAAGAGTGATGGGCATGCAGTTACAGTTGCTCCACCAGCAGATGGCGACAGTGGCACAGAACACACACACAGCCGTGTCTTTGGCTCAGAACGTCCTCTGCCCCTGCTCAGGCAGGTTAGTGCTCCTCCCAGAATCTCACCTGTAAACAGCTCCATCTAATCTTTTAGAGAGAGAGTGAGAGGGAGAGAGAGATTGTGTGTGTGAGTTTGTCTCGGCTTTCTCATAGTGTTTATAGCATTACTTGTCTGTCTGCCTCATATTGTTTAGGTGCAGCCTCATAGTTCTGTGCATGTACAGTATGTGGGAATAGGGTGTTTTTTTAAATATTATTTTTCTGATCACTGCCCTGTGGTTGACACAAATGTTGCATACACACACACACACACACACACACGCACCATACCTGCATTTTACAACCCAGCAGCTTCAGGAGCATTCACATGGATAAAACTCACCATTCCACATGTAATTATCTGTGAGTATCTTGCATACAGTCTCGCATTTGATTGTTGGATTTTAGAATAGCTACATTACTCATTAAATAGTAATGCATTACCTGGGAATTTGACCTGCAAACCTGCAAAAGTCCATAGATGCAGAGCTCCCAATATGTAGAATTTGAACCATTTCATGTTTTACTGCAAATGCATTAGAATGCTGACTGGAAGCCACCAATACTCAGTTTCAGCCAAACGTTTTTGAAGCGCACTTCCCTGTCTTGTTGAGAGATGTTGCTCACTAGTGCCAGTGCAGTTGGCTCTAGTATACTGTAGGTCTTTCAGCCACCCATTTCAATGTAAGTCAATGGTACCATTAAGGTCAAAATACAAAGTCAACAATTATTTCCCAGAAGAAAATGTAGTCACATGTTTTTTTCTTCATCTAATATCTCCCAATGTGCCAATTTGTCAGATTATTGTGTCATTTGGACAATAATTAAATTTTATATGTTGTGGATGAATCAGGGACAGTCTGCATTACTGCCAAGTCATTGCGTGTCACTAGATCTCACGTACTTAGTGAACGACCGGACCCCGCCCAGATTGCATGACCATATAAGGGTCTCCCCTTTTCCCTACTGCACAGTCGCCGGCTCCAATCTGTACAACATGGCGGGACAAAAACTGCACTTCCGTGGTTTCAAAACGCTTTTCACAAACCCATGGAAAGACAATGAGGATCCCAGTCACAGTCACTTTGTCCATATGTTTCCTACAGTCTATGGTTTAAACAAGGTCCACTCGCAGGTTTCTTGTAAAACCTGGAATGGAAAACATGAATGTGCATTGGGAGTTCACATTTACTTCCCTGAGGCCCAGAATGTTCATGTTTATTTGGAGGCACAAGGTGGAAGACTTTGCCCTTTCTCGACCCCGTGAGGTGTTCACATTTGTGCGCATATGTCTTCCACTGGCATTCCACACCCATTCCCTCCCCATGTTTTGGGCTCAGTGTCTTTCAACCAAAGTGATTTGGAGACAAAGGGAAGGAAAAGCCAGATTTAGTTACCGCCTTTCAAAGAGAAGCTTACAGAGGCGCAGTTCCGCGGAGCTCCCTTAAATAGCCTCGGCTTAACTGATCCTCTTCTCTTGGTGGGCTGAGTCTCCAGCCAGCGTTCGTGGCCAAGCTTGCGGAGCGATCTAATCCGAAGGGCCCTCAAGTTCACAAGTTCAGCGAGACCGTCCTGGGGTTAGGGAATCTGCTTCTGCAATGGTCTGAGGCTGGACATTTGGTGAAGATGGCGCTGTGCTGCCTGAGATCACCTGTCGATCCAGCTGACAATAAACCAAAAAAATAAAATAAAATAAAAAATAAATAAAAGAGAAGTCCGTCGCTAAGAAGCGGAATCAGCATGGGTGCCATGGGTGTGGCATGATGGCTAACTCGTCGTCTTTAACAGCCGGATGTAAGACTTCCTGTGTGGATGCATGACATCCCATAAGTCACACCATTGCACTTTGAGTCCTGAAGGCACATAACATTTACATAAACTTATAAAATCTCTCAGATCTTTTTTTTTAAGTGTGTCCATTAAAATGCTCATTGATGAGGAAAGCGATGTTGTGAGTCAGTTGACTCATCGGCTGTTACAAGGGGGTGTGTACCCAACAAACTGGCAAATAATTTAATTCTGACACCACACATAACCCGCCTTTCACTTTATTGTGAGAGGCACCCAAACGTCATGTCATAGGCAGAGCCAAAGTCACACCCCTTCTGACTGAAGGTCAGGACAAAGGAAGTAAAAAAAATGACATGAGAAAAACGTACAAAAGGCATGATTAAAAAAAACATCTGTGGATTTGTTAATCTCAGAACATACAGAATACGTGTTCTAACATGCCGTTCATGGGTAAAAAATAAATCCTGCGTAATTAAAGCGTGAGTCACGTCAGTTTCCTACCTCGTCTTTCTCCAGATACGAGTCCTAAGTGGTCGGTTTTGTCACGCCGGCGTGTCGGATGTTTTCCGATTAACGGAAACTCCAGCTGCCACGCCTACTTTGGCAGCGTTCCTGGGTTTTCTGGGTATTCAAAAAAAAAAATGAAAGTGTGAGAAAGAACAAAGAAAAGCTAGAGGAAGTCATGAAATACATTACATATGCTTGTGCCTTGTATTTGTCAGGGAGGTTGGCTAGCCAAGCAGTGTCCAAGGATAGTCAGCTGCTGCCACTACATCAAAGATCCATGCGTACTGGCGTCTGCTGCTCTCGTGATGAATTCAAACATGTTTCCAATTGAAATCGCATTTGCGGTTTGTTATTGTTATTGCTAACACTTTTTGATTTTTTCATGGTGATTTTTTTTCCTTGGTGAATTAGAGCATTGGAAGATAAAAGCAGAAAACACAAACAACACGAGCCAATGTGGTACAAATGATAACATACGGCTGAGCAGAGATCCAACAATACAGGTCTTTTTTTTTCTGTGAGTGAAACAAATCCGCAGAATATGGGCACCAACTGTATGTGAAGCAGCCTATTAGTATTGCCAGGTGGGTTTCTGACTAGTCAAGAGTATACAACAATGATAATAATAATATGAATAATATTATATAGCGGCGTAGCTTGTCTGGGCCTTTGGATAAAAGCGTCTGCCAAATAAATGTAAGGTAATGACTCTTCCCCCTCACGTGTCCCATGTGTTTAAACAGACGAGTAGGGAAGGAACCACACCTCCCAGACCTAACCGGGAACCTTCTCCCAACCAGCGAGCGACGTCTGTGCACGAGACCAGAGGCGGAAAGGGGAAACTGAGCCTAATCAGGTTTAATCCTGGCAGGTCCTGTCCTTCACACCATTTCACCTTTACATACCACTGAGCTACAAATCTTCCTTTGTCAGCTTCTCCCATTCCTTCTTCTGCTTGGGGGGGGGGCGAAACCTGAGTGTGGCCCCCCTGTCTGAGGAATGCCACCTGCGTGCCATGAACGCACTTGACCCACCTGTGGGAAAAAGGAACCGTTTTGTTGCCGTTCTGCCTTTGCATGCACCAACACTGTCTCCGGCCTGCTGATCCCACTTTTGCTGCTCTGCTTCAGAATCAGAACCTGGCTACGTACAGTGCAGGATGGACTATATGTGATGCTCTGCTGGGTTACTCACCATGTTAAGGCACTGTTCTACTGGAATGATGGGCCTCACAGCCAGATATCAAATCTAGACTTTGCCAATGTGGACTGTGGCCAGAAGCCCCACGATGTGAGACACAATTGCACCTGGTGCTTTGGCCAGGGAAGGAAGGGATTCTGTTGGCTGGAGCAGCACATTATTGTGCTCGAGCAGCTCCCGCTGGTTAATTGGGCACCCACAAGTTCACCTTTTATGCTTCACATGATGTGTTTTCCTCTGACTCATGTCTGCACAAGTCCGACTTGTGAATAGTCGAATGATTAGAAGAGCTGGCTGACATCACAAATTTTGTTGGAGAGCGTATGACTTGTCTGCACTCTCCTGAATTGATAATGGGGATTGCAGGAATCCGTGCTGATATATGACTAGGCGCCTTTACAAATTTGGGAGAAAAGATGGTAGAAGACATCAAAAGAAGATTTGCATGTGACTGTGAATATTGTCTTTCATGCTTGACACGGTCCTACATTGGGTTAATCAGGCATGCCCCCTCTGGTCAGAGAAGGGATTGCAGTAGTACCCTGAATGAAAGTGAGCAGTGAGAAAGCTTTCTAATACACTAGTCTGTGATAATTTAAAGCTACCTGACATAACTTTTCTGGAATGCTTGGATGACATTTTATTTATATTTTTTCTCTGTGCAGCTGACAGAGTTTTGGTTTGCATCCAACTTCTTTCATTTTATATGTGCTGGTGAATGTCCTAGCCTGTGTGTGAGAAAGCGATGGAAAGGGTGCATGCGTGTGTCTGCCATTCTGTCTCCATTTCTCAATTTTTTAATTATACAATCTGTTGATCGATTTATGGAGGTTTATGAGCAGAGATGAAAAATAACATTTTAAATGATTGATTGAACCCCTCCTCCTTCTGATTTCATATATATACAGTCTCCTTCAAGCCCTCGGGCAGAAAAGCATTCCACCTTTGTAAAACATTAATAAAGGAAAATGTTAATAAATGAGTCACAAAAACATCCATTTTGTTCACAACATTACTTGTGTCACCTGTGCACCTCTGAGAATGCTCCGACTTGTAACTGTCGGGGAAAAGTGTGCATACTTTCCCACTCACAGTGCAGTACATAGATCATTCCCGAGCCAGAGAAACATGACAAATTGTAATTGAAAGAACAGATTTGTGCCAGGACAGTGCACATGCCATTCATACGTGCTAGCATCGTGGCAACCTCAAACCTCCAGTGCTGAATTATGAGGCAAATAACAAAGGGTCTGACATTCATGCTCATAAATCATGTTGGCTACATTCTTTAAAAAATCTGTGTGCACAAATCATACCCTCTTTTCAAATGGAGTAAAGGCTATCCTTCTACAAGTTTTCTTGAAATTCAGAGAATGTGTGATCTTTCACTTCAAAAGGTGTTTTCACTTGGCTCGGCAACAACAGGAAGCCTTTTATTTAAACTTCCACACACGATTATATAAAAGCTAAACAATTTGATGGGAACATTTTGTTCCATTTGCCAAAGAGCTATTTTAAATGAACCTTTCACACCAAAAAGCTCGACTGAAGACTCAAAACACAGAAAGAGATATCAACGAGACACTGGCCAGACAGCCAGGAATGTGATTCCTTTACATTTTATCCTGGGGAGATTTGCTTATTGTTCCTAGAACCCCTGTCCCAGATGAGGAATATGAGATGAGTGTTCTGGGCTGCTCTTGACCGCTGATCGGCCCTGCTCTGTTTTCCCTGCTCTCTCTCGGTTGATTTAAGACGGGCGTACGAGGCCACGCTCTCTCTTGATTTAAGACGAGGGTGCACCGTGGCCCTTTCTCTGACGATGGCTCTGCTCTCTTTGTTTTAAAAACGAGTGCGTTGGGCTGTTCTTCTCATTCCGTGACCCCGTTCTCTCTGAATTGTGGAGCGAACGAATCCCAGTGCGCCGGAATGAATTCCCAGAATCCATCTGTGCCAGACATGGCCCGCAGCTCTGGTTCCGTAAGACTCCGCCTCCGCAATGTTAACAAAGAAAGAATTTTTTGCAAAAAGATTTATAGATATGATAACAGTCTGGCAAAATGGATTCCAGAAATTCAGGTTGCCTGCGGCTTGCTTAATTTTCTGTCATGGTTTTTTTCCTGTCATATCAGAGTTAAGGTACGGTGTTTAATCAGAACACATCCCATATGTAAAATTAAGAGGTTCTGTCACTGCATGTTTGATTTGACCAATTCCACACAGATCGAAGTCTGACCATGGTCCATAGCCTTTTATGACATATGGTCATACAACTATGGTACACATCACTGTATTTTATATGAAAAAATTTGCTGGCCCTCAATTTACACAAGGAGACATTAGCATTGGTTTCTATTTATTTATAAAGCCCTTCTGTGTAATCTACCCCTTTATTTGTTATCACTCCTGGACTGGAAAAATGGAAATCACTACACTCGCTCTCAGGACTGACTAACACTCCACGTTCCTCAAACTAACTCAGAACTAGGAAAGATTGCTTTTAAATTCTGTGCCCCTCACACCTGGAATGAACTGAAAAAAAGACTTAAATTGAATTCCATTGTATCACAGGGCCATTTTAGATCCCTGATATCAGATGTGATCACTTTTGATTGTAACTGTTTTAATTGATGCTTGTTATTATCTCTTTTATTTATTTTATTTCTTATGCCTCTTGTAATCTCAACGCATTGAGAAAGAGGGTTCCTACCCTCAATTGTCCCCGAGAATCTTAAATAAAGGTTGAATGAATGAATGAATGAATGAATATGCTATGTGGGGAATTATTTGTTGATGATGGAACATTTATTTTAATAAATATGCATTTATTTGGTCTTATTTCCAGGGTTACATTCCGTAGCATATTATTCATACTAAATACTTTTTTTTGTTTGTTAAGTGAACATTTAATTTAATTTATCAAGTAAAATTATATGAAAAATGAAAATAAAATAAATGGTATTTCAGGAAATGTACAATTTGAATCTTATTGTGAAACCATAGTTTGACAGTCTTATAAATGAGGTTGTGAAACACGGTTGCATTCGGTCACTTTGCAAAATCATGACATTATGTGACAAAGTTTTACAAAGGCAGCATGTTTAACTACATATAGAACACTTAAAGCACAGGTGTCTAACTCCAGCCCTGGAGGGGGCGCAGTGTCTGCGGGTTTAACTCCAGCCCTGGAGGGGGCGCAGTGTCTGCGGGTTTAACTCCAGCCCTGGAGGGGGCGCAGTGTCTGCGGGTTTAACTCCAGCCCTGGAGGGCTGCAATGTCTGCTGGTTTTTGGGTGTTCTCGGCAGTGTTTCATTTAAGTTCATGATTGGCTAAGGAATCCACACACCTTGTTCTCAAGGCTGTAATTGGCAGCTGATTGAAAGGAAACCACAAAAAATCTGCAGACACTGCGGCCCCCTTGGGATTCAGTTTAACACCTCTGACTTAAAGTATCTGCAGTCTGTGACATTAAACTGTTCTGTAACCCTCAAGTGAAGTACATTCAGCGAAAACCAGGGGCTCTTTCCAATCACTTATTCTACCTGTTTTGTCTCCTCAGTCCTTGACTGACCCGGAAATTGATCCAGGTCCACCATCTTTAAGGACATCTTATTAAATGCTTCATGAAGAAGCTAGGAGGCTCCTGAAGTATGCTTGAGCAAGGATACACAAGTGAATCCTTTACGGAAGCATTTTTTTTCAGAACACATGATGTATAAATGATCAACCTGTGGATCCATTCCTCCCCATCTGCCATGTTTTATAACTGACGTGGCTTCAATCTGACGCTTGACTGAACAAGGACGTTCCATTTGCCTAATATATGTTTTCTCGTTTCCTCTGGCCTTAGGTCCTTCCCTTGCATCCTCTGATGGGTGGAGCAAAGCAGCGAGGAAAGGATACAGGGATGTAAAATAAGCGATTGGAAAGAGCCCTGGGACCTCAATGTGATCAACTTCAGGAGCTGATGCAAGTATGCTGCAGGAAGTGACATCATCCTCTCGATCCAGGATGATAGGTGATTGGTTCCTGGTGTCATCGACCTGGGTCTTTAGTTCAGCAAGCTAACCGTTAATCTTTTCAGTATTTGAGCACCTTGTGAAACCTGTGGGTAAGTATGCTGTCCTTGGATTTATCTGCTTTTGTTTCTGTAAGTTATTTCTGTAAGCAGTGTCCCTCAAGAGACTGTGGCTAAATGAAACACTGTTTGAGTCACCGTATAAGGCTCACTCATTATGACCCTTTTGTCTTACCCCATTAATGTTAAAAAAACAAGTTTCTGCTGCATTGCCTGATCCTTCTCCCAAGCAGACCTGTTTTTAATTTGTAGGGTTTCCATGGCAATGTTCATCTCACCCCTGCAGTACCAGCCCTGGCACTGCTCACAAGGATGCGGACGCCAGGGAAACCACGTGTCGCATTGCTAGGCAACAGGGTCGGGTGACAAGGAGGGCTGCGGTGGCAGATTCTGGACAGGCTGTTCCTGTAGTCGCCCTTCAGCGAGGCCCTCGACCTCAAACCGCTTGGGTTAAAATCCAGCTCCCATCCGTATTGGTGAGCAATATGTACAACCTGCGTCGCCCTGGATACTGCGAGCGGGTCCGTGTCCGTCAAAGTAAATAAATAATGATGCGATGGACGCAGGCCCCTCTTCTTTAGTTCCACTCCCCCGACCTCATGTAGTTGGGGACACAGTGACAGACATAGTGGCTGTAATAGAAGCCTGTGGGGCACTTCCTGTGCGGATTCCTGCAGGGCAGCCGATAGCAGCTATTGAAGAGAGACAGACAGAGTTCAGTTCAGTTTCAGTTCAGTCACCTCCGTTACACATTGTCATTCAGTTCTTCAAAAAAAGAAAAAGTTGTAAAACCCTTTGGAGGAGCTAGTGAGTGTTACCTTATCTTTAGAAAACTGTATGGACTTTGGTGTCCTGCATGATGCTGTCTATTTTTTCTTCTAGAGTGTGATTATTTGATGATGATGATGATTATTATTATTGTTATATATGCATTTTGTAAAATTAAATGTAAGCTGGAACACAAGCCAGCGAACAAGACCAGTGTGGCTTATTCTGCTGAAAAATGTTTTCCTTTTTCCACAAAAGTCTCATTTTACAATGCATTTCGAGAACTGCTCAAGGCCCCAGAATGGCCTTCCTCTTAACCTCCACCACCCCTGCAGTAAGCAAACTTTCTGTCAGGAAGTCCCAATAAGCCATTAGCTCTGAGCCCAAGGACAGGATGGGAGAGACCATGCTGTGGTCAGGGCCAAGTGTTAGTGGTTATGCGGCTATTATGAGCAAGGACTTGTTTCATAATATTTCCTTGTTCTCAGGCCAGCGTTGCTTGGAAGAGTCTCATTGCTTATTATGCTCTGAAAGCTTTTCAAAATCCACTGGAGGCCATATCCTCTCTGCCATCATTGTTTAAACGCTCTCCTTTCTTCTACAATTTCCTGTTGTGTTTGTTACGACTTGCAGCGCCTGACGCATTTTCTGACTTTGTTGTCCTGACTTAGAATGCTGTGTGAAATAGAATTACACAGATCAGCTGCCAGTGGCTTGAAGGTTTGGCTGTTTGAGTGCCTGAACGATGGTGGAACGAGGTGAGGGTGCGGTCGAGGTCGCAGTCACAGTCGTGGTCGCGGTCATGGTTACGGAAGTGGTTGTAGTAGAGGTCGCGGTTGGGGTCGCGGTCGAGGTTGCAATCGCAGTCGCGATCGGGGAAGCGGTTGTAGTAGAGGTCGCGGTCGCGGTTGGGGTTGTGGTCGAGGTCGAGATTCGGGGTCGCGGTTACCTGCAGGTCTGGGGGTTGAACTTCTTGCCCTGCAGCAGGCACGTCTGGGAGCTCTCCCGGCACTGGCACAGGCAGGTCTCGGGGTTGAGGGGCTGGCTGCGGGGGCAGCTGGCGCTGCAGACGCAGCCGCACAGCTCAGGGTCCCAGCGCTGGTTGGGCGGGCAGGCCCCGGGGGCCGGCTGGCCCTCGCACACGCACTCGCAGGCCGCCTCGTCCAGCCGCCACCCCGGCCCACAGCTGGCCTCCGTCAGCCCGTTCTGGCACACGCACTCGCACCGCTCCTCGTCCAGGACCTTGCTGGGGCCACAGAGGGCCAGCAGGGCGGCGTCCAGGGGGTCTGGGGTGGGGTAGTAAACACACGGGGTGTCGATTATAATTGACTAACTTATTAACGTATTTGTAAGAGGCAACCGCCTCTTAAGCCAGGGGTGTCACACTTCAGTTCTGGAGGGCTGCAGTGTCTGCTGGTTTTCAGTGTGTCCACAGACATTGTTCTCAAGGCCTTATTTGGCTGTTGATTGAAATATCGGCAGACACTGTGGCTCTCCAGGACTGGAGTTTGACACGCCTGTTAAAAGCTCATCAGATGTAGGAACACCCTTGATATTTCATTGCCATTAAAATGCTGCATAAATACTCTGCAAGTGGTTGTGCAGGGTTGAAATATGATGTGTTGATCTTAGTTTTCAGGTAAGATGACATGTGACTAATACATTTAGTCTAAGCGTGGATGCAGCATTGCATTGTGGGTAGTTTCTAAGAAACTGACTTGCCTAAAATCTATCATAGGGCTGCTAGGTGACTCATACTGTTAAGGCACTGTTCTAGTGCAGGAAACGACCTCATGGTCTGGTGTCAAGTCAAGTAATCTGGAACAAGTCAGCAGAAATCTCTGGTACACCATGAGACACCGTCATCTTGGTTGACAGAAAACAATCTTATTGCTGGGCGACACACAGTTGACCTCAGTGTCACCCAAGAATGGGAGGGTTTTCTATCAGCAAGGATGACAAGGCAATCACTGCTGGTCAATCGGACACAAGTCTTAAACTAAGCTGTTCATGAAGTTTCTTCCTCCTACTCGTGTCTGTGCGAGCCCCACTAGCAAACAGCAGTTTGATTAGAATTGCCAGCTGACATCACATGCTTTGCAGGAGAGCACACGCTTGTCTGTGCTATCATTACACACTGGGGTGGTAAAGGGGAAAAGCATTAAAAAATGAAATTAAATTGTTTCACTGAACAATACTGAAACTATCGTATTTTGTCAAATGTTCAAAACAAGCATGGCTTTGTTCAGTTCACGTGAATACACTCTGCTTCAGTAATAATAATAATAATAATAATAATAATAATAATAATAATAGTAAATGTGCTGAGAAAAAGCACACTAGTATAAATGTGTTTACAGTTAGCTGAACTCAAGGGTACCGATGCCTTAGGGGGTGCTGATGCTGGAAGGAAACGTGGGCAGGCTTACCCAGCTCAGCTGCGGACAGAGCGCTCTCGTCTTCGGATACACACTGACAACCTGTGGGATCCCAGACCAGCCCCACGTCACAGGGGGTGTCTGGGGGAGAACACCTGGGGAGAGGGGCGGAAACATGGATCATCCCGGGTCCCGGAGGCTGGAGGGGGGGTTGGGGAATGGGGTGGGGGAGTGGGAGGGTGGGGCGGGGTGCACTCCCAGAATTCCTCAAAACCTGTGGGACTCCACAGGGGTCTGCCATGAGAAATCGACCCCCCCCCCACTCCCTGCTAGCCTGTCGCCTTCTCCGAGCAATTCAAATGAATTATGCAAGCCCCGAGGATCCAGAAGAGGGGAAAGCAATCTCTATATCACGATTCACTCCAAAAGGACTGAAAGGTACTCAGTGTAGGGGCAGTGGCCTATTTCCTACTTTATTTCCCTAGGAAAGTTCATGCATAATTCATTGCTGCAGGCCAGTGTCACGCCTGTCGCTAAGCAACCAACCAAAAGTCCTTTGCGTACTGTAGGCATAACAAAAAGCAAGCTGGGTTCCAGTGACGACTGAGTTTGTCTATGGCCCATATATCATTATTCTTTATGGTGGGTCTATAACGAAAATAAAAACCAGCTTGTGGTGGTAGTGAAGTGTGGCACGTTGGTGACTGAAGGTGTAACCGAAAGATTTCAGGTGTAATCCCAGGTGCAGTTCTTCTGTATTGCCATTGAGCAAGATGTTCTTGCTGCAGTGAAATATATCCTTACGTAAGTATGGATGATAATAGGGCTGCCAGGTGAAGCACGCTGTTTTTTGAGCCCAGAGAGATGAGCCCCATGGTATGCACATGCTTGTCTTCGCTCCCTCAAATTGATGAAGACTTAGTGAAGAGCACGGCAGCAAGAAGACAGGCCTAAGAATACGACTTGATGTTCCGAATGCGAAAACGACAAAAAAAACAAAACTACGCAAAGGACTGAACACTTCAAAAAATTACACGAGCCACCATACACATAGAAAAGATTAACACTCGAGGATTCAGTGCCCTTAAAAACAGTCCCGTCATCGCGTCACTTCCTGCTGGAACGCGGCGGATTACTCACAGGGAGTGGTGGAAGGCGGCCGCTCTCCGTATGATGGGGCGGAGCGGTCTCTTGGGCTGACACTCGCAGGCCGTGTGGTTGACAAAGGTTGCCATGATCACAGTGCGCTCCGACTGCGGTGGGGACAGCTGAACCAGCTGGGGAAACAGAACGTGAGGAGAGTGTTTGGCAGGAGTCAGCATCAAGCGCCGAACTGCTGTTAAATAATGGTCTTGATTCGGGTTAAAACGAGTACCTACAATTTTCATTTAAACTGCTTCACAGTTTTTTTTTCTTTCCACAAAGAAATATGACTAACGCAGCAGTGTAGATTATTGTATTCCGTTCATTTTGACTCCACCAAAAAACAAATGAATAAATAAATACATGTAATTAGCATTGTGCAATATGAACTCACAAAGGCAAACAAATACAGGGTTTGGGCTGTAGTGTATTATTCCACCTCTGCTCTGGTATTAATTATGCATTTTGTTCTGTTTTCAGGCCCAAAATAGTGTTTATTGTGATTGTGTGCGTGTCTGTGTATGTGTGAGAGGTTGAGAGTGACTCATGGCTTTGTCTGGTGTTGGTGCAGTACTGTTTGTGTGTGTGTGTGTGGTCCGGGTGTGTTTGTTTATGTAAGGTACTCCGGTCTGTGCCCAGCTCGACGGGTGTGTGCGACTGTGATGTGTGTGGTGTGTGTGTGTGTGTGTGTGGAGTGGAGTGTTCAAGTACTCACGGTCTTGTTGACCAGCTTGGCTGGTGTGGTGTATGCTGGTGTGTGTGTGTGTGTGAGGTAGAGTACTCACAGTCGTTGAGTCTGCTGGTGTTGGTGCAGACTGTGATGTGTGTGTGTGTGTGTGTGTGAGGAGTGGTTTAGAGTACTCACGTCTTATTGACCAGGCTCTGGCTGATGTTGGTGCAGACAGTGTGTGTGTGTGTGTGTGTGTGTGTGTAGTGGTTTAGAGGTACTCACGTCTTATTGACCAGGCTCTGGCTGATGTTGGTGCAGAACAGTGTGATGTGTGTGTGTGTGTGTGTATGTGTGTGAGAGTGGTTTAGAGGTACTCACAGTCTTGTTGACCAGACTCTGGCTGGTGTTGGTGCAGAACATGTGTGTGTGTGTATGTGTGAGAGGTACTCACGGT
This sequence comes from Anguilla rostrata, assembly GCF_018555375.3. Lineage (NCBI taxonomy): Eukaryota > Metazoa > Chordata > Actinopteri > Anguilliformes > Anguillidae > Anguilla > Anguilla rostrata. The sequence continues at coordinate 32,794,841 of NC_057941.1, read as the reverse complement.
CTTGTTGACCAGGCTCTGACTGGTGTTGGTGCAGAACTGTGTGTGTGTGTGTGTGTGTGTAGTGGTTTAGAGGTACTCACAGTCTTGTTGACCAGGCTCTAGCTGGTGTTGGTGCAGAACAGTGTGTGTGTGTGTGTGAGTGGTTTGAGGTACTCACGGTCTTGTTGACCAGACTCTGGCTGGTGTTGGTGCAGAACAGTGTGTGTGTGTGTGTGTGTGCATGTGAGTCCAAGTGTGACCATCTGCTGGTGTGGCGAACTTGTGTGGTGTGTGAGTGATAGAGACCGGTCTTTGACGGCTGTGGTGGCAGAAGTGTTGGGTGTGGTGAGAGGGTGGTTTGAGGCTCCGTCTTAGACGCCGGCTGATTGTGGAACGTGTGGGTGTTGTGTGCATGTGTAAGTGGTTAGAGATACGTACACTGCGTGTTGTGCAGACGTGTGGGTTGTGTGTTTGGGTATGTGGTGAGGTTTGAGTCTCACAGTCTTGTGACCAGTCGGCTTGTTGACCAGAACGGTGTCATGGTTGAAGCAGGCCTCATGCGTGTACACGACCGCAGCGGTCACGACGCAGTGGGTGCTCTGAGGTACTCCTTGGACACCTCCAGACACACCTCCCGTGGGCGACAGGCCACACGCTGCATCTCCTCCATGATGGCTGCGTGGAGCACGGGGAAAAACACAACAGGCTTTCAGGGCAAAAAACAAAACAAAAGCGCAGGCGGAGTGCTTCTGAATTAGCTCCTTCTTTTAGTCCAGGGGTGCACAACTCTGGTCCTGGAGGGCTGGTCAGCGTGCTGGTTTTTGTTCCAACCAGTTCCAACCAGAGTTTAATTGTCTGACAGCTATATAAATTATGCTGGTTCACTTCTGCACTTGAAAGAAGTAAAATCTTCAGGAGACACTTTCAGCGTGCGACTGTAGCTGGTCCTCATACAAATGCCAGATTTAGTTATGATTGAGCTAATGAAATAATTAAGAGCAGACGTTGGCACAAAATCCTGAAACAGATCGGCCCTTGTTGATGCACCCCTGATGTAGACATATACACGGGTAGTCATTTGTAAAAGTTTGATAACCGTATCATTCTTTCTCAGAACTGAAGAGTTCATTTAGATGATTCTCACAAGTACTTGCTGTTGAGACCCTCGAGTATCTTTCAAAGGAAAACACAGGGATGTTGTAAAAGCTATTTTTTCGGCCTTAACCTTCAGATTTAACCAAATCTTTAGGGAGAGTTCAGAGGAGCCAAATGCCCGTACATGCAATGGCCTCACAATTTTCAATGCTCCTGTCTCGTAAAGTTTAATCATTCATGTTTTTATCTCGCCCAAGGACGCGCAGTCCTCAGGACACAACACTCTCCTGCGCTCGTGACCTTTTCTGTGCTAGAAGTCATTGGCTTGCAGCAGCACCCTTTTGAAGGAATGCAGATGAGTGTTGCTGGAGGACAGCTGTTTTTCGGGTTGGACCGCCTGTGTGCGAGAGCTGCCAAAAGGTCCTAAGTGCAGGCCACAGCTCCGTGTCGTCCACGCAGCTGTTCGGTCTTTACGGATATTTCATCATAGCGCCTGACTGCTCAATTTATTTATTAGCCTCTCTTCCTGGGCTGTATTTCATACAGGAGTCAATGAGACAGGGATACAATGGGGAAAAAGCAACTCAGCTTTTTTTACATTTTCATTTGTAGGACAAGTGCGCTTCCTCTAAAGAGGTCACTCAGTTCAGTCTTCAGGCTATAACATTAAGACAGCTATATAGATATCAATCTCTATAGTCTATGGAGAGCAATAGTCGAACCTCTGGCTATTATTTGTTTTCTTACATTTTTTCTTGATCTTGTTGAACCTCAGTTATTTAAGAGCGGGGAAATTGTTGAAAAGTATGCAGCTGCTTGAACACGTGTACAGTGTAATTTTGTGACCAGGTTTGCTTTCTTGCTTCTGGACCTTGGCAAGACGGAAATAGTGGCAAAGAATGCGTTTCCTTAGTAATGTCTGTGCATTGTTTACGCACGAACACATTCATCTCGTAATGGAAAATGTCTGACCCCCGTGCTTCATTTTTTCAAGTTCCAAACATGGCTCCCATGAAAAATGACAGTAGAACCTTGTTTTAAGAGCTCCAATGGGATTCAGCAAACCCTCTGCACACCATACACATGGCTCGGGTCATCCACCCTTAGTGGAATTTCAGAATTTCACACGTGACACATGCCATAGCACGCATACCCACAGACTGTTAAGGTAGTTGAAATGCACTGAGAACGCAGACATCCACGTGAAACAAGCAAAGAAACAAAACAAACAAAAAAAAACCAAAACAAAAAAATAGTAACATTTGCCAAATAAAAAATGGATTATAAGCATTCTGTTGTCATCTGCATCTATACGCGTATATATCTTAAGATGAACTTTATTTCCATTGCACTCAAATTCAACAGCTCTGAGGAAAGCAACCTCTACACTCACTTTGTTAAACTGTTTGCAATCTGCTCTTGAGGATAACAGCTAAACACCATATTTAATTTAATTTTAAAAAATGTAATAAATAAATAATCTTTTTTATTTTAATAAATGATTCCATCTTGTTTTTAAGCTTTGGGCTTATCTACAGTACCACACCATATATGCCACCCTGGAAAAGATTGTCTTCAGAATAACAATAAAACAATAACTCGCTTAAAGTGGTTCCCCAACCATATTTGAGAAAAGCCGGAGTTATGGAGGGGAACTGGGGCCAGTCTCACCTTCTAAGGTCCCGTCGACCTTGTAGTGGGCGGCCTGGAGGGGGCTGCCCCACAGGCCCTCCTTTGGGCCGGGCGGGTAGGGGGTGGTGGGCGCCCTCTTGCGCAGGCAGTGCTGGACCAGGCTGTATTCGGGGTAAAGCATCTCCAGGAGCTCGTCCACGCTGGTCACCCCGTCCAGGCGGCTCTCTCCCACACTGCCAAGCTGAGGGCATGGAAATGCATTGCCATGGTTACAGTGCCACACCCACCAGGCCAGCAGGTCCCGAACCAGGGGTCCCCAATCTCATCCAAAAAGGGCCGGTGTGGGTGCCCTGGGCCCAGCACTATGACGCCTGATTCAAATAATTGACTAATTATGGTCTTCATTCAAGGCTTTTATACGCAGAATCAGGTGTTATCAGTGTTGGGATAAAACAATGACCTGCACCCACACCGGGCCTTTTTATATAAGATTGGAGACCCCTGTCCTGGACTGTATTACAGGCATATTCTACATTTAATATGAATATACTGTGTAATATAGGATATAATATATAAGTATAAAAATGTGTCATGAAAAATATAATGATTGTTTGAGCAGCTGAGTGGGGAACAATTTGTTGAGGTGCACAATTAGTTTCTGGACAGACACTAGGGCAATTTTGTAGGAGACCTGCTCAATTTCCTTATAGTTCCTTCCGGACTGAAGAAACTCAGGTTCAGAAGCATGGAGTTGAGATGAGGGGGGGAGGCCATGAAAACATTTGTGTCAGAAAATGCTTTCGAATCAAATTGTGAAACTGGGTGATGTGTGTATTAATCATCCAGGGGAAATATCACCATTATGCCACTCTAGAACATAGGCCAGAAACAGGGTGTATTTTTATTATTTTTTGTCCATATATTATTTCTGTGCTAAGATACCCTTACCATGGTGTGCCCGTAACCACAATGATTTACATCCCTTACATTTTTTCATGTTACGTATTTATACAGCTGGATATTTGCTGAGGTCGTTGAAGTTTAGTACCTTGCTCAAGTGTATAACAGCAGTGTCTTGCCAAGGAATAAACTAAGCTAAATCTTTTGGCTGTCAGCCTGGTTCACTTTCCTGTGCTTGGAAGTGTGTGTATATGTGTGTGTGTGCGTGTGTGCGTGATTGTGTTTGATTGCAGCTGAACCCTGATGTTAAATTCACATCACATGACATTTGGAGAAATTAGTTGTTGTCAGAGATATGTTTGTATTACAGAGGATATGCAGGTAAGTCTGCTACTGCACATATATGGAATCATAACCCAGCTCTTTCAGATGTCCCAGAATCATATTTTTAAGAATTTTTCTAAGTGCTATAACAATTTGTTGCCCCACTACTGAAATAAACCATTTATACTGAACATACAGTAATTTATCACTGATTTAAGATGCACAAATCAACAAAATTAAATTATGTCTCCGATGCACAAAAACAACCAAAAATTTCCCCCGTGGTCACACCAGTGGTCACATGATAAATATCTGTACTTTTATCATTTCAACAGCTTTTAGCACTTCCAGCTACACGTTTACTCCATGTTTTTTTTCCATGTGAAATCAGAATAAAATGTGACTCTCTGAGCAGGGTGTTGTGCAGCAGGTGATGCTCACAGGTGAGTATACCTGAGCAACAGGTGAACCCACATGTCCGGAGACCTGGCCACTCATGAGCAATCTGAGCCGGAAGGGCCACGCGAGTCACTCCGCCCTCTGAAGGAGAGCGATCTGATTAGCTGCCACGCAGGAAGCCAGGGTCAGTGGAGGAGAAAGGGCACGCCCTCACCCCCTGCTATTGGACGCTCGAGTGAAGCGAGGACTCTGACTGAGAGGATCACCGGGACCAGGGTCCTGCTGTAGACACAGCAGAGCGTCACTGTCTGACAGCTGAGCAGAGGAACCGAGTGCGTGGTGCGTATGTGTTTGGATCTAACATCTGCTGCTCTGAGCACAGTGCCTGAGGTATTCAAAAATATTTGTGTTTGTGTCTGTGTGTGTGTGTGTGTTTGTGTGTGAGAGAGAGAGAGGGAGCAAGAGAGAGAGAGAGAGAGATAGTGTGTGTTTGGGTATGTACTGTATGCAGTGCATTTGCTTCCCTTGGCCTCTCTGGCCGGTCACAGGGAGAACAGCCAGCTGCTTCAGAGCCAACAAACATGCACCTGCCCTTCCTTCCCTCCTTCCTTCCATCCTTCCTTCCTTAATTGCTCTTTATTTCTCTCCGTAACTCTGGGTTGATTTAAACACACACCGCATGCCTCTCTGTCCCTCCGCTATAAAACACTGCACTCTGGACTGCTCCCCTTCTTCTGATATGTGCTATCATATTACAGTGGTGTGAAAGCCTGCCCTGAAAGAGCACACACACACACACACACACACACACACACACACACACACGCACACGCACACACACACACACGCATACACATACACACACACATGCCCACATATGCATGCACACATATACATACACACATTATGCATGCACACTGCACACACACACACATACACACACACACACATGCACACATATGCATGCACACATATACATACACACATTATGCATGCACACTGCACACTGCACACACACACGCACACATGCATGCACACACACACGCACACATGCATGCACACCCACATACACACACACTTTCACACACATACACACACACACACACACATGCACATCCACATAAGCATGCACATACACACAATACAAACGCATACATACATGCATGCAGAACCGCAAACACGTAAACCCATAGAGCCGGATATAAACAGACACACACGCATACACACATTACAAATGCATACATACAGGCATGCAAAAATGCAAACACGTTAACGGATACAGCTGCGTATAAACAGACACACATGCACATGCATGCATGCTAAAACGTAAGCATGTAAACCCATTCAGCAGCATATAAACAGACGCACATGCACACACTCAACACAAACACATCCGTACACACATACAGAACCGTGACCACGTACACCCGTACAGCCGCGTATAAACAAACGCACACACACGCACACACAGTCATCTGCACACTTTTTTTCAGCTCTGCAGTCAAGTTAGGAAGCAGTTAAAGGAACGCAGGCACACACCCACACCGTGAGGCCCTCCGCGTTTCAGAAAGGAAAACGGAGAGAGGGAGAGCCTGGAGACGAACGAAGAGAGGGAAGCGCGCCGAGCTGTCGAATTACCGCCCTCCGCGCTAATCAGGATGACGCTAATGTTTGGATTAAGTTCGTACCGCGGTGTCCGCATACCGGGCACCACGCCGCGCGAAGCCGACAGCTGCCACCTGCGAGACAATGCCGCGGCGGGGTTTCCGCCCATCGCTCTCTCACCTCTGTATCCTCCGCGTCCCCGGCGGCCTCGTAGTAGTCCTGTCCGAAGCCGTAGCCGCGAGCGAGAGCCAGCGCGCCCGCGATCCACACGGCGGCCGTGAAAAACATCCACATAGTGCCCCAGTGGCCGGCGGAGGAGGGGGGGGGGCCAGGGGGGGGGTGGGCGTGGTTTCGTCGGGCGGCGCAGACGGATCAGTGGAGGAACCGCGCTCCCAGCTCTCTCATCCCGGCGCGCGGGAGCTCCGCTGTCACTGTCGAACCCGAGCCCAGATCAGCCCCAGGCACCAGCGCTCAGACGCAGCATTGTGAGGGCGAGCTCTCCCCCTCTCTGGCACTCTCCTTTTCTCTCTCTCTCTCTCTCTCTCTTTCTTTCTCGCTCTGCTCATTCAGTGTCGGCGAACATCTCGTGTTCCTGTTTTGTGTCTCCCGCTGCTCCTCTGGGGAAATCCCGGGCTCTTGCGCCAGACTCGGTGATTTAAAGGTGAGCGGAGGAGGAGGAGGAGGAGGAGGAGGAGGAGGTGAGGAAGGGGGGACACTGAGCCTGGTCTGTCCTCTCCACCGGCCGCCAGGATGCGGGAGCGCTCAGCCCTGTCTCCTGTCGAACGGAGAGAAGAGAAGTGTGAGCAGCCGTCTGTGATTGCAGGCTTGGAGGAGTGGACGTTTCTCTCTCTCGCACACTCTCTCTCTTTCCCTCTTCCTTTTCTCTCTCTTGCTCCTCTCTCACTCTCTCTCTCATTCTCTCTCTCTTTCGCTTTCTCTCTCTCTCTCTCTCCAGCACTTTGCTTCCCTTTTCTCTTGAACACATTCACAATGCAGAGGGATTCTGTCTGGGAGGAGCTCTCTTCTCCTTTTCAAGGGTTTGTGTGTGTATGTGTGCATGTGTGCATGTGTGTGCGTTTGTGTGTGTGTGTGTGTGTGTGTGTCTGTGAGTGTGTGTATGTATGTGTGTGCATGTACACGAGTGTATGTGTTTATACTGTGTGTTACATTTTGTGTGTGTGTGTGTGTGTGTGTGTACGCTACACAAGTGTATGTTTATAATGTGTGCATCATTTTGTGTATGTGTGTGTGTGTGTGTGTGCATTGTTTTTGTGCATGTATGCAGGTACATGTCTTCATTATATGTGTACATGCATCTGCACACATGGCGATGTGTCGTGAGTTGTAGCAGTGTGTGTGTATGTGAGTGTGAGTGTGTGAGCTTAATACAGAACATGCTTAGGTAGTACAGTACAGTGTGCTGGGGCAGTACAGTAAGTGGTAATGGAATTAGACTGTGCTGAGGCAGTACAGTAAGTGATAATGGAATTAGACTGTGCTGAGGCAGTACAGTAAGTGGTAAGGGAATTAGACTGTGCTGAGGCAGTACAGTAAGTGGTAAGGGAATTAGACTGTGCTGAGGCAGTACAGTAAGCGGTAAGGGAATTAGACTGTGCTGGGGCAGTACAGTAAGTGGTAAGGTAATTTGACTGTGCTGGGGCAGTATAGTCTGTTGGGTCAATATAAAACATTTTGAGGCTTTATGTAGGGTGTAGGCGAAACTATTACATGTTGGGTTAGTCCAGGGCATGCTGGGACATGTAGAGTAGGCAGCACTGTGTGTGCTGGGCAGTAAAATGTGTCTTGAGGCTGTAGAGTGCGTTTAGGCAGGAGAGCTGGGTGCAGTAGTATGAAGTTTGTCTGGCTGTATAGAGCAGTGGTAACCGACCCTGTTCCTAGAGATCTACCGTCCTGTAGGTTTTCATTTCAACACTAATTTGGCACACGTGACTAAACTAATTGGCAGCTCAATGCAGATCCTTAGCTGTTGAATGAGGTGTGCTTTGTTAGGGTTGGAGTGAAAACCTACAGGACGGTAGATCTCCAGGAACAGGGTTGGCTGCGACTGGTATAGACCGTGCATAGCTATTAGAGAACAATATGCTTAAATAATATTAAGTGTGTTGAGGCTGTAGAGTGTTTAAGCAGTATAAGTTATGCTGAATTAGTATGAAGTAGTATGAAATGTGATTGGCTGTACAGAGTATTTAGGCAGTATAGGACATTCTGGAGTAGTATTAAGTGTATTGTATCTGTGTTTAAGTAGTATAGAGCATGCTGAAATAGTGTGAGGTAGGTGCTCTCTCTAAACCACCTGACCATCTCAGGAGAGCACTTGTGCTCTAAAAATAGAGAATGAGAATGAAATGCCTTTCCACAGCACCCTTAACGAAGAGTTTCCCTGCACTGCATGTGTGTGTGTATGCCTGTGTGTGTGTATGTGAACAACTCTTTTACCTCTCCTTGAACCAACTCTTACAACCCCCAAATTGTGGATCCTCTTTGGTGGTACACCTGATTTTAAGATGGGGACAGGACCTCTTTGTTGGTAATCAATTGTCCACATGTTTTTCCATTTAAAGGTTTTAATAAGGGTAGAAAAGATGAACAACTTTTTTCTGTTTTAATTTGCCCCTTATGTATACAAATTCTGTTAATATAACTTTTGACCATGCATTTAAAACAGTATCTGTTTGTGTGCAGTGCAGGCTTTGGGGCTGTATACCTGAATCATGACTGTACCACTGCAGTCATTTAATAATATGAATGTATTATTATTATTATTTTTTATTTCTTTTTCTCTCATCCTCCTTAGAGTAACCATGCTGCCCAGCTTGATGTTCATATCCTGTCATTTCTAGATTCATTCATTCTGGCAAAATGACCTCGTTCAGAGCTATGGAGTACTCAAACATAAACACACTCAGCGGTGCTTTTTGCTCTATTTACCTTCTGAAAAAGTTCTTTATTATTTGATTAGTAAATGAAAAATTCAAGACGGGAATATAAAATGAAATATGAAGATAGGCGGCACGGTGGTGCAGTGGGTAGCACTGTCGCCTCACAGCAAGAAGGTTTGATTCCCTACCTGGGAATCAAACCTGCAACCTTTAGGTTGCAAGGCTTGCTCCTTACCCATTAAATAATAAAACTGCAGACACTAAATTGCCCGTAAGTATGAGTGTGTGAGTGAATGGTGTGTGTGCCCTGTAATAGATTGGTGACCGGTCCAAGATGTATTCCTGCCTCTCGCCCAATGCATGCTGGAATAGGCTTCCCCCCTCCCCCCTCATATTATAATAAAAATAAAATGAGCTCTGAAGCTCAAATATGAAACATGAATACAGATATACAAATGCTGAAACACGAAGCTGCCCATCCAGTTATTGAAAGCTATGATACTTTATCCCCAAAATGCTGAACCTCAACACACTGTGTCTTCCTCTTGTCTGAGATACCTATCTGTCTGGAGCCACTGGCAGACTGGCACAAGGACAAGGTTAATCATGAGCCCGAACCAAACGATTGAAAAGTCAAGGGTCATGCGACGATCACAGAACACTGCAATTTCCAAGGAGATTTGTGATAACCATGCATTCTATGTTCATTATGGGACATTTGAGAAACTGTGACTATTTTCTTTTTCTGTCCGAGGACAATAATAGGTCCCGTTCGAATGTGAGTGTGTGCTGAATGTGTCTGTGATATCTATCGGAACACGATGATTCGCCTCGTGACGGGGGAGCGAGTTACAGCATGCCCTCGCCGTGGCGACACAGGAATCTCGGTCTGGGAGGGCGGGCGAAGGATCGGCGGGGTTCTGGTGCAACGTCTGACGTGTAACGAATGAGCAATGGGGAGCCAGAGATTAGAATATTACAATGAAAAAAAAAACTGCATTCAATGGCTTACCCTTACCCCACTCCATTTCTGAAATGACTCTCTTCATTGAATTACCCTTATTACAGTTAACAAATATTTTCTGTGGCAACACTATAGTTTCATGTCAAATTAATGTAGGTATGAATAATCTCTTGTGTCATAAATATTATTCAATTATTTGATGATTAAGGATTATATTTGAGCCAGTATTGCTTACCTCGTTACACATACACATGCAGGCACACACACACACACACACACATACACACACACACGCACACGCACACGCACACGCACACACACACAGGGGCACATTATTGTCTGCTTTGCCTGGACAAGGAGAAGGAGGCAACATTTGCATTCCATTCATTCTCCGGCATGACAGTTAAACCTGAGCACAGCGTTGCACCATCCAAGCCCACATTTGGCACCTCTCTCACCAAACCCGCTGTCAACAGATTTAATTGTGCCAATTGGGGATGTTGCTTCCAGCAACTTTTAATAGCTTGTGAAATTTGAACAATATAAATATCACAGTTCGTGCTCTGACCAACATGTGGAGCATGCTATTAATCTTTGTGCATGTGGACCAGACATGATAACCAGCTATATACCGTCTACCAATGCAGCATTTTGTAGACAGCAAGTCTAGAAAAGATGTACATTTAGAAGAATCATGTATATACTTTATCTACAGTGCATGTTTATAAGCTTTCATAAGTTATGCATAACCCTGGAGAGAGATTTCAATAACTCTTTATTTAGCTTGACAAGAGCCAGTAAGATCCACTTGTAATCATAACAATGTTTATCTCCATGAGAAATACTTATGTCAGGCACTGTGAGGTGGTACAAGTAAATTAGTGCTACAGTATGTAGACATTATGCAGACTTTTTTTATACGAACAATGTTTTACCCGGTTTCTGGGTTTCCTTTTATTGGAGTCAGTGTTGCAACATTGTTTCTTCACTGTGCTTAGAGTCTATAAAGTGTAAGTGGGGTAAAAGAGTTAGTTATGTCATTTATACAGTTTATGTAATCATAACCTGAAAGGTCTTTTTATAAAGCTTGCTTTAGTGCAATTAAAAAGAAGCATCGGTGTCTCTCTATGGCTATTAGATACATGGAACTCATGCAAGTATGCAACCACACACACACACTCCCTTCCCCACCTGATATGACCATGCTTACAGTTCAGTCACAAAGGTCAAAGAAGGCTGTCAGTCCCCGAACTCTTAAAAACATACAGCCAGTGATGTCAGCCCAAAAACATCCTCTAGTAAGGAGAAATTTAGAAATCTGACAAGCAACACATTCCTTCCCGCCACAGGAAATGACACGGTGGCCCACAGGTTCACCTCCCTCGCACATATGCACTGGCAGACAACGAAGACAGGAATGCGTTTCCCTCTGCAGGTAATGCATCCCAGGGGCATGCCTTCATTATGGAAGCATGAAAGCTAAGGAGACATGATTTAGAGATTCTCTGTCCACACATTACACATTTATTGGGTATCATTGATATTATGATGATGATGATGTTGCTGATGATGATTATTATTATTATTATTATTATTATTAGCATAAACCTATAATTTTGGAGTAAAATAAGAGGAAAAAAGAAAAATATTCAGGACTCTTCATATAAATAATTATCATCATGGTTAAAAACAACCATAATAATAGAAATGATAAAAATCATTGTGGTCATATTTTAATTTCATGTATTGTGATGCCGATGACAGTTAAAATCATTTCTCTGCAATAGGTCTGTTTGCATTACTATTACTCTCTACCATGCTATAAATTCATAAGGCTATCACCTCTTTAGCTGTTTTCATTTTGCCTTAGCTCCTCCTGACTTTTAGCCGATAGATACTTTGACAGGTTAATGGCAGATTATATGGAGAGTAAAAATACATTGCATGAGTCTTGGCTGTACATCAAGAGCAGCATGAGGCAACACAGCTGCACAGAGTTTTTTTGAATGGAGGAAAACAATATAGAACAATTGATATAGAAGAGGAATAATACTTATAATAGTGAAAAAGTTGGTGGCTAGTTACAATTTAGCAGAATTTCACAGCATTCATGTCATTTCTGCATTAATTAAACAATTCAAAATCTCTATTGCAGTAAGCAATAAGGAGGATTGTTTTGCTTGGAATTCACATTGAAAGAGCAAAAAAGCAAGACATTTCAGGATTATCTATCATGAGAGCTAATATTCACCCTGACATATAAAACAAAGTGTATTGAAAATAAACTTCAACTTAAAAAGGTTTGTTTATAGTGTCTGATCTGAATAAAATCACACTGAACTGAACTAAGTAACACAGACATTATAAAGCAATAAACGAGCAACAGTTTTTGTTCTAAGAACAGGTCATTTTCTTAAATTTATTGAAACTTATTTTATTCATTTGCCAGATGTATTATACAAATTAAACAAACAATTGTATAATAACTTATCATAAACAGCATAGCTTATCCTATTTTGAATTTTGAAATGTATTTTATGTCGCTTTGGAAAAGTGTCTGCTAAATAAATGCAATGTAATGTTATTATTATTATTATTATTATTATTATTATTATTATTATTGTTGCTGTTGTTGTTAATAGTAATTATTGCTTATTTATATCTATTTATTTATTTTTATTTTTTGTATACCACTGTGCCACCTAGAAGTTATAAGATGGATATGTAGTGTATTTTTGTCTATCGCCGTAGGCATGCAAGAAAGGCTTGCCAAACACTGATTAACATGTAAAGCCTGTGTGGCTTTATGTCCTTAGCAACTGCTACTGTTGTGCTGATAATAGCAGAAACATTGCTGAGCTCTATTTGTTTTTTTCCAGTCTTTTCCTTTCTTTTTAAACCACAGCCATTGAGATATTTATTTATGTTATTATATAGTTTTGACAATAACATTGAGATATTTCAGGAAATGAATGGGACAGGGAAGAGCACTGCATGCGAGTGTGTTGCCAAGCAATATGATCCTTGCAATGTATGTAGTGCATAAAATTATACTCAAAACTCATAACAAATAAAAAAGAAAACACAGACACAGCCTTTTCTGGTTATTGGAAAAACTGCAACATATATATGTCATTGGACTAGGTCTGTCGCACTCAACAATACATCTGATTTGAATTATTAGGAAAGAACTAGTTGACTTTAAAAGTTTGAGTGACTGATTGATTGATAGCTGGAAATTCTTTACTTCATACTTTGCATTAAAAAAAACTTTGTATTATCGGTATATTTATGGTGTGATTGTTGAGTTACATGCAGAAATCTGTGTGTTGTTTGGAGAGAATGCTCTGTGCTTGTACACTACTGGTCTTATTGCATTTGCAATTCTTTATTTTCTCAAAAATTTCAAGCGTTCATTCATCAGGCAACGTTCAGTCATCAGCTGTCGTTAGTGAATGTGCAGTCATCAGTGAATGTTTAGCCTTTAGTGAATGTTTACTCATCAGTTTCCGACAGTCGTTCACAATGATGTGCAGATAGAGTAATTTGAGGGAGAGAACTGGCTGTGGGAGGATTGTGGTTTCTGTGGGCACGATGATGACTTCAGCTGCAATCCTGGATTACATGATCCGCTCCGGATTAGTTCCAGTCAGGGCAGGTCAGTGATTTTTTCCGGAAAACCCAAGGGATAGTTTTCCACTGTGGCCCGTTTTCGTAACTGTGTGTGTACATGCGTGTGTGCCTGTGTGCATGTGTGTGTTCATGTGTACGTGTGTGTGTTTGCATGTGTGTGTACGTGCGAGTGTGTGTTTAGTATCTGTAGAAAAAAATGCTGGAAGCAAATGATGTGGTTAACTTTTCATTTAAATAATTTGCTACAGTTCCCTTTACCTATTGCTTATTTTAACTTCATTTGTGATTGATAACATATTTTACAAAAAAAAGTAATCCTTGTATTTTACTTAGTAATTAGTTTAATATATGTTTTATGTTTAACTCTGGCCATATTGGACTCATTTAAACTCTGTTAGAGTCGAGTTAACACTGGGCACTTTACTGTGTTCCTATCTCTAGCTCAAATGGAGTTTGCTTACCAAATGAAATACACATTCGTAATTCATAATGGCAAAAAGTGTCAGCTAAATGACAAAATTATATTTGTTATTGCTTTAAAATTCTTCTGGCTTTTCCCTATGTCATACACTAATAACTAATAAGCTAAACAAAAAATTTGAATACTCACACAACAAATATATTGTCTAGCTCTTAACATCAACATCTTAGAAACAGAATATCACAGTGCCCTCTTCATCACAGTCTATTCTCATTGTCAGGTCAGGGATATATTTGAATTAAACTGCCCCCTTTTAATATTCCTTCTTTCTTTTGCTGAAATGCACTTATTGTATACAATTTGAATAGCAAAGCACAAATGATATTCATAATAATGATTACAACTATTACTGGAAATGGACATCCTGTCCTATGCTGTCACCTAGTGTTGCAGCTGGTGCATGTCAAGTCCTATTTTGACTCATTCTTTGAACATTGAAGTTTTTTTTCTTCTATAAAAACTATTAACAAGAAACTGAAGAGACCCACATATGTATGGTTGAAGTTCCCAAATCTTTTGCTAAATAAAGCATCAGTGCACAGAGCACATTGTCTTGGTGTCTCTCAATGGCTGGGATGTAATGTCATGGATGTGTTGTTGTGAAGAGTGTCAACAGTTGCATGTTCCGAATGTGTAATCAAAATGGAGCACCTTGCTGCGCCTGGTTAGATTAGCCTGGTTAGATTAGCCCTACCTTATTCAGGGACATCTGCTGTGGCATGTTGACCAATCAGATTTCTCCTGTGCTTCACCAATGAAGATGGAAGCCCTGTGAAGCCATATCAGAGCAGTCCGTGCTGAAAATGCTGTCTAGGTAAACACAGCCATCCACGTATTGCAAAATAGAATGAAATAACAATACTCTCCTGCGCACACTGGTAACACATTCAGTTCCATTACCCAGTCAGTATTTTGTTGAAATGGAAAATGATACATTTGTAAGCTTTGCATTCTATTTTTCTCAACAATGTGATTGGTTATGAAAACGTGTACACTATATGTTAACCCTCCTGTTATGTTGCGGGTCAAATTGACCCTTTTTAAAGTTTGAAAATCTAGGAAAAATACTTAAAATTATTTTTTCAGTATGAAACTTCTTCTACTGGCCTTAATTAGTGTAATCAACATTTTAAATGAAAATGGTTCATTTCATGTATTTGCAAACCCCCCCTGTATGGGGATTGACCCAGGAACATTTTTGCTGTACCTAAAAAATGAACAGAACAGGAGGGTTAAGGAACAATTCATTGTTCTCTGTCATTATCTGTTGAAGTCCATTGTTTTTTTCCCTTATTTGCCCCCATCATGTCCAAAACCGCTGTGTCTGGCTGTGAAGAGACTTTGACTACCTCCAGGTGGCAGTGTTCTCCTTTCAACTCACACTACACATTTCGATTGACCATATGGGGCAAAAACTCCCAGTTTGACATGCATGAATATACTGTCAAACATATCTGAATTTGCTTTAATGGCTTTATTGCATTGCGCAGTATGGACACTGCTCAGGGTGACATTACAGAATTGCAGCACAGCTTATGAAATTGCAATGAGCCTGGCCTGCTTATCCGTGTCAACACTTAGATAATGGGAAAAGAATGAAGCAATTACAGTCTGCACAAGTGAGGCGTGCAAAGCGAATGTGGTTCATGTTTGTCTGTAACTGAGTTCAGGAGAAGTGTGTGAAGTGTTTTTACAAAACTATGAGCTGGATATGAATTCTGTGCTGAAGTACAAAGAGCCTATCCTTGTTTTGCTCAGAAACCGTCAGTCAAATTTTGATAAATTAACATTGTGTTTACTGCCAGTACCAGAGTGTAAACTGCTGAGAAAACTTGTGAATTCAAATTGACAAACAGCATGATGATTTTGCTGGTTGATTATGATTATGATTTTGCTGTAGGCAGACCTTTGCTGTCTGTTTTTCAGTGATGCAATGCTTTTGCAAGGATGAAAAAAGCGGTACAGCCATGTCCGTTGAAATCCTGGCACGGACTTCATACCACTTCTTCATACAATGCAATGAAGAACATATCTGATATTCTGTGGACGGTAAAGCTTGCGGCATGAGCACCAGGTTGCTGTAATCTGTCTGCGGTCTGGTCAGAAGCTCTCAGAAAAACACAACAGACATTACAAACAGAGATTACGTTACAAGTCCAGCATGTTGTTGACCTTGAAAAATGAAAATAGTCTTAAAAAAATGTTTGGCAGCAAAGTTCATGATGTAGCAGTAAAACTAGCTTTTGTGCATCTCTCCCCCCCCCCCCCCCATATATATATATATACACACACACACACACACACACACATAATCTGTGTGAAAGTGTGTGTGTGTGTGTGTGTATGTGTGTGAGAGACTCTGTGTGTTTGTGTATATATGTGTGTGTATGTGTGCGCATGTGTGCGTGTGAGAGAGAATGTGTGCGTGTGTGTGTGCGTGCATGTGTGCGTGCGTGTGTTGAGCATGATTGCATAATTTCTCCAGTGGGTTTCAGAGCAGAAGTATTTCTGTGTTAAAGCAACAGGCCTGATTACTACATTTCACAAATAAAGACGGAACTGTGTCTCACTGACAGTGAATTGAAAAAGTCCCTGCTGTTTTAGTAAACATCAGAAAAGAACATCAGTGATATAAAGAATATAAATGAAAGTTAAAAGCAATTCCTTTCCTGAAAATACTGAAATCCAAAAAGCAATATTCCAAAGAGAATGTTTTTTTATGATATACTGATATACTGAAACAATCATCTCAGTGTTGGTTAGCAAACAGGATCCGACTCTAAATGCTTCAGTCCTGCACTGAATCAATACTGGAATAAAACCTATGGCCTTACTGGTGGGGTGTAAATATTTTAGGCTTTGTACTCTGCAGACTGTCAGGGCTTTAAATCGGACACAATGAATGTCCTACATGGAAAAGTATAGATAAGTAGATCAGAATTTATACTCTATGTTTTTGTTTTTATGTCCACCAGCGTCATTTACAAAATTCTCAGTTAGATATTGGGTCAGTTTTTGTTAAAAAGGTTGAAATACATGCCTATTGGGTCGAATTGATGTGCATGTATTTATGGTATACTTCAGTTTTGGTAGGCTCATATTTAACTTGTTGATGAGAATCCGACACCTTTTCATTGACAGTCAGGCTTCCATTCACAATTGTAATGTTCCTGTGCCTGAATTTCAATATCATGTATGCGCTTGAAATTGAAAAATATAAAATGTGATTTTCACAATCATATGATTTATTGATAGCATGATATACATATGAAAAGGCCATTATAACAGTTTTCTCATTGCATAGCATAGTTTTACCTGAAGAGATATAAAAAATGAAAGGACTAAAATAAATTCATGAAATACTGAGGGGAATTTCAATATAACTCATATGATGGTGTGTCCTAGACATCTTAATTGTGTAATACTCGCTTTAAACATATTCAAATTAAGCAAGTTAAAATAATTTTATTATTTACACAATATGTATCATCACCCTCATTAAAAGCCAAGTTAGTGATGATGTGTAGAAATAAAAAAAAGTCTCTCTTTCTCAAATGCGACACTAACTAGTGACAAAATGCCACTGTTGTGTGATGAAACCCCCCTTTCGTTTTTTGTTTGGTATACAGTAATTTACATGACCGAGCAACCAGTTTATGCCTATTCACAGAATAACTTCACATATTTCAAATGTATATCCAGTACAATAGATGCTTTCCATGTCTGACCTTTGAATACGTCAAAAACTGCATTCCATATTGCTTCTATTTTGAATTTTATAGACAATGTGTGTTGTAGTGGAGAAAAAAGCTAAGCACAAACTTGTGACCTGCTCAATATGCAAAGAAAATATAGCTCTGAAAAAAAAATCCAAAAGAGCCTACCCCATATTTTTTGAAGAATCGAGGTTACTCCATCTAATATTGCAAGCAAAGACATTGTTCATTTTATTATTTACTTTTGTGTTTAAACTTGTTTAGGTTGCATAATTCAATGTATAACAGCACTGTGTATTTTTAGTATTTTGACCAGTTGTCATTTTTTGCAAATAATTGTTCTGAATGAAAATATTTTTGCTTGGAATTTAAATGAAATGTGGTCAGTGGTTTATGGAAGAATATCAAAATTTAGATTTTACACAGACACAAACCATACCTCGAACTGCGAAAGTGAAACTTTTATGTGGTCTCTTAATTATTATTATTATTATTTTCCAGAGCTGTGGAACTCTACCAGTAGAGCAGCAGCACCTCTACATCATTGCTAAATAAAAATAATAGTACCATACATTTAATAGAAAAAAAAAATAAAAAAAATAAAACATTTACATATTAAAAATACAAGCATATAAAAAATGTAAATGAAGGCAGTGTATGCTGGGTGCTACAGTGTATGCTGGGTGCTACAACAGCACAGTATATTGATACAGTGATACAGTATATTGTGTATATAAAAGTTGACAGCTTATTCAAACAACAAATAAAAGTTATGTTAGTCTGAAAATGTTAACAAGGTATAAATATAGAAAGAAAAAAAACTTGAAAAACTGAAAATGATATGGAAGCAATTATGCATTATATCAAAACTAAAATTTATATAAAAAACAACTATTTATGGGTAATTATGTGCCAATATATTAATATGACAGTCAATTGTATGTGTCTTTTCCCTCATTCTTCATGAAGAAGTATTGCTGATTATAATAAGCTTATTGCTGTTGATGTTTGATCAGTGAATATTACCATCATTCTCATTGCCATCATATAAACAACATAATAATGGAACTTCATCCTCGCCAGGAGCTCCATTAGGAATAATATTTTGCAATGTAATGTCTGCTGTTATGTGTTTCCATTGAATTCAAATAAAAGGCTGGATTCCATCTTAGAAATAGAAAAATGAACCTTGATGAGTGTGTTTCTAAGCAGCGAATGGGTTTATTTCTGAAACTGAAAATCTGGAACATTTCAATTGCAGTAAAAATGTGGAAATGCAGAATGACACTAATTGTGAGGCTGACAAAGATCCGAATCCACTGCCTAGGATTTCCGAGCACCATCCCAGATTTCTATTTCTTTTCTCTTGTCTATTTCTCTTTTCTGAGTCAGAAAGTTGGAAGCTGACCTGATCTATCCAGTTAGCTCTAGGGCAGAGAAAGTAGAGAGAATAAAGCAGAGAGGTATTAGAGTATAGCTGCACTCCGGATTAGATTTAGTATATTGTGAGTCAATGCACCGTGGGCTCAGGATGACGGACCAGACTGATCAGAGGTGACCAGTCTTTTAGCATAGCTGGTAGTTGTTGGCATTCATCAGTGGTTGTCCCTCATCTTCACGGTCACAAGACTGGTGACATGACTCCTCCTCACTTCCACAAGAGTGACATGACTCTGGCTGGTGGTCCGGCACATCGATCAGCACGTTCTCGTATGCCTGCAGGAGAAGATAAAATGGACGTCATAAGGGTTTGCTCTGTCCAGTACTGTGTGTCCCTGCCTAGCCACTGTAGGCAGGGACTGATCAATGGTCCTTGTTTAATTGTGCTTACAGTGTTTGTACTGTACCCTGGTTTGCCTTTTTGATCTGTTGTTAACTTATTCTGACTCATTATTATTGTTATTATTATTATTATTATTATTATTATTATTATTATTATTATTATTTTCTATGGTTGCACAACTTTCAGGAAAAAGGTCACATCTAACACTTAGTACCCATGTGCTATTTTTGTGGCAGTTAAAACTGTTCCTCATGAAAAGTGGAACAAGGTGCTACTTGGTGGAAACTTCTGACCACGCCTGTGAGAATCAGAGTGTGAGAACACACACGGTACAACTGACAAACCATCAGCCGACAGAAGCTCTCTCCCTCACCCTCCCTAACTCCCCCCTTCCCTGCCACCCCCCCCCCCTCACCTGCTCAGATGGGTCATGTAACAGGTGTCCCATGGTCTGGACGATCTTGCTGAAGGTCGGCCTCTCTGTGGGCTCAAGATTCCAGCATGCTTTGATAATTCCATATCTGAGGGAGACACAAACCATCAGGAACTTTTTATCATTTAAGCTGAAACATCCCATATTTATTTTGAGTTATTCTTCAATGATGTCTTGCAAATCATATTAGGCCACTGTAACTGTCATCTCTGGGGAACGTAGTGTGTGGTAGTGCTACAGGGCCGGTTCTTATAACCAGAGAGTTGCGTGTTTGAACTCTGTGGTGTGCTGTTACATGTTTGAGCAAAGGGCTTAACCTATATTATTTCCGTAAACATGCAGTTAGTTTCTTTCACTCTCCACTCACCAACTAAACATATAAAATAAGTTCATGCCCCTTTGTATATGCCTGTCAATATACCGACCAACTGGTAATATGGGTCTTCTCAGAGCACCAGCTAAATTAACAGGCTAAATTTCCTTAATTAAATAAAAATTCAGTTTAACCAGCCACAGTGCATTTTTAAACTTGCTGAGGCAATTTCCTATCAGTTAATTTGGCTCTTTTTGAGGCCATAAGACTCACGTCATGGCTTTGTTTCACTTACATATCTGTGGGGGCAAATTCTGGCTGGCACATCTGGCAACCATCTTTTATCATTTTATAAAACCTGGAGTCCACTGGTACGCCAGGGTAGGGGCTCTTCCCTGGAAAAAATTTCAAGCAAGCAAAACTTTTAAACCACAGTAGTCATAAACGCTTTCTGCTATTCAGCCCATTGTTACAGTAGAACTCTAATACCACACTCTGTAAAATGTATCTTTTAATGTAGGGATTTGCTGCTTAATTAACAATGCCTTTTGTCGTCAATTTATTTCTATTCCAATTTATTTTGATTTATTTAATGAAAACAGTTAACCATAAGGGGCAAATACTTTTTCACGGCACTGTATTTAATTTGTAATAGTATCAACCTTGCAGCTACAGGGCCCATTCTGTGGTCACAGGACCAGGTTTTGCAATTCCTGAGCCGTTGAATAAAAATCTAAAAAGGAAACGTGCTGTTCTGAAAGTGCAATACCAACGGCTAAAATCCTTGAATGGGAGCCAGACTATTTCTGTGACTTCGCCGTGTAAAATACAGGATGACAGTCGCGCTAACACCTCCACCTCCACCGGCGCTCACCTAGGGAGAAGATCTCCCACAGCAGGATGCCGTAGGACCAGACGTCACTCTGCACGGTGTAGATGCAGTCGAAGATGCTCTCCGGTGCCATCCACTTCACCGGCAGCCGGGCCTGTGGGGGTATGACCGCTAAACTGAGCAAAAAACCTGACACATTTCCAGTAAAGATGAACCGCTCTTTCGGAGTTTTCACTGCATTGCTGGAATATATGTTCACTCAATATGTTTTCCATTAAAGATGACACCATAGATTCAAATAGTTTCTGCCTACTGTCTTCATCAATAAAATGATTTTGTGGTGGTTGGAAACCGTGTACACCTTAAATCTAACATATCACCACAGGCGTACAAGTAAATTGCAAGGAATAGTCATAAATAATTACTTTCTAAAATACAGTATGAGCAGATGTTTGGAGTAGTAGCACACATTCAGTTTCACAGGACCAAATTGCTGTACTTATCAGAGTAGAATGAGATTTATTATTAGAGAAATGCTAATTGTTTTTGTTTTTTTTGTTTAGTTTTTTGTGATGATATGGTGTAGCTTGTACTGTAGGCAAAATATCTTGCCTTAATTCTGTGAGTTGAGGACTATGATTTCAGAGTTTATTCACAATGGATGACTAGATAGTGGATCTCTTGGAAGATCATAACTTCAGTCGTTTAGGAGATTACATTTTTGAGTTTAAGGCAGGCTATCTAGAAGAAAAATTATAGGTCGCCCCTTGAATTATGGCTACAAGTACAACCAGGTTAGCATTAGGAAAAGTACATTTTACAACAAACACTTGGTTGCTATGTTTATGTTCATCTTCGGGGCATCGTGTGCCTTTAGCAATGACTCACATTTCCTTTCACCACGTAGTTGGAGTCGTTCATAATATCTCGGGCCAGGCCAAAGTCACAGATCTTTGCGATGCGGGAGTCTGTCAGCAGGACGTTCCTGGCTGCGACGTCTCTGTGGATGCACTGCAGAGACACACGCGTGAACGTGGAGTTCAGCCTCACTGGGCGCAGGTGGGGGTGACACGACCGCCATTTTGACAGGGTGAATACTCAAACCTCCCACCTCAGCCAGCGTATCCACAAAAAACATGTTCAGCTACCAAGGTAATAATGATCTGTAACTTCAATCTGGAACCAGGGTGACCGGCCAACACAAGGATCAAAATGGCCCTCGCTGTTCTCAGCAGTATGAGCCATTCAGGGTCTTTCTAGAAGCAGGTTAGTGAATTGGTACTCTAACCAGCTTCTAGTTATTTTTGGCCAACATTTCCACACAGTACAGCTTATTCCACTACTGAATCTACCTTAAATAAAAGCGAGCTAGCTGCTGGCAGCATGGACGTAACAGTATGAGAATTTAAAGAGGTTTACTTAAAGGAATTTAAAGAGGTAATTATTTTCTTGTTACGTTTTTGGATGCCAGGAATTCCAGCCCCTGCGCCACCTGGAAGGAGAACCCCAGCAGGTCGTTGATGTCCAGTGGCCAGGTGTCTGGCTCCGCCTCCTCGCCGCAGGGATCTGAGAGAGCCAGGGGTGCATTGTGGATCATCATGGAAGAACAGCCTGTGGCCCAAGTGAACTCTAACCTTTGTTTACCTGACACATAGGGGGACCGTTGATTCACTTACCCTGTGAGGAGGCTGTCAGCCTTCGCGCAGGCTTCATGTCCTGATATTCATCAGAGCATGTGCAGGAGATTCCACTATCACTAGTAGAGACACAGGAGGAGGGAAAGGCGTGTGAGAACTCATTGGACATTTCTCCTCGAATAAATAAGGAGCAACAAAGAAATGGATTGCTAAGGAGCAGTTTCTAGAGAAGTCTTGTTTCTAGAACTACACAGTGTACATTCAGGGAGCAAAGAAGTGGTAGCTGATTTGCCTCACAAGGTTTATGAGAATATGGGCATGACACAGCCATAGGGTGTCCATTGATTTTTAAATATTTTTTTAAATAAAAGTATATCTAATGTTTTAAACCAGAGTTCTCATCTAGGGACACCCCAACAGTACCTTCAAGGACACCCAGGGCTCTGCAGACCCCCTGCTGTAAACCCCTGTTTTAAACCAATTCCAAATGTTCATGGTTCATCTTAGAGGTTCATCTAGATAATTTATAATATACTGCTGACACTACACAGCTATTTCAAGCTCTGTAATCACAAAAGAGAACCAATAAGAGTAGACAGTAGGGTGGCATTAATAATGATGGCATTAACAAAGTTAGGCCTCAGCTTAACAGGGGAACATCACCTACATCTTCTAAAGCTGATTTAATCAGTAGGCAGTAATACAGTACATGGTATCTTTATCATGAGGAAAATACAGCCATTGAATTGCAATGGGGAGAAAATAAAACCGCAAAAAAAAATATATTCTCAACAGAGGGCACTGTTTTTCAGATATATAATACTGTAGGTTAAGACACATTTTTAGGCATATTGTATTGATTTATGTATATATTTAATTATATTTTTGAGGAGGACCATTCTCCCCTTTTCCCTCTAAGCAGCCATCTTTAATACAGATGTACATCAGGAAGAATCTTTCACCAAAAAGGCGAAGCTGCAAAGCTGCACTGTTTAAAACAATAACGTGCTCCAGGCACCTTCTAATGTACGGCTTCTTGATGGCGAGGTTCGAGTAGTCGCCCCTGCCGTCACCGCTCCTCTCCAGGGCACCCGTCATGTTCACCGTGAAGTTCAGGAACGACTCCGCCCTCCTCCGCAGGAAGTTCAGCAGGTCGCCATGGCTACAGTACTCCGTGATCACCAGCACTGGCCCTGGGATTTAAAACACAGTCAGTCGCGGTCGCGGTCGCGGTTGCGGGCGAGGACGATGTCGGCCTTCCCGTTATCCGTTACCCTTTCAAATTTTGGGAAACTTGTCGTGGGGTGTGCGGGTGACCACCGTCCTACCTCCGTGAGTGCAGGCGCCCAGGAGGTTCACTATGTTCCTGTGCTGGCCCAGGTGGCTGAGGATCTTCAGTTCACACATCAGCGCCTCTCTCTCCTCAGAATGAGCGGTGGCTGCAGAAAAAAGAACCCCTCAGTTCATCCACAAAACCTGTCCTCCCCCCTCACGCTCTAAAATACGGATTCTCTTTTTGCTCGAAGGGCATGAGGAAGTTCTTCCTCAGAGCTTCCCGAGGAAGAACTGACTCTTGGAAACAGTTGTACAAGTCCAATTTTTGGCTAAATTACATTTATATGCCTTTATCATGTAAATAATCATATGAATAAATGCAGAAATATATACAAAGGTGTCAGGAAATTGTGAATTAAAGAACTGAAGACTACTCAACTCATTATAAAATATAATTTTCACAACAACATTATTGCATTTAATGTCAGTTTTATTTCAAAATGGCTTTTTTCAAATGACCACTTTCATTTTATAACGGTACTTTCCAAACAACACATTTCTGATTGACGCCACCCCACCTTTTTCTTTTTTTAATTTCATGGCGTTATGAAGTCAGCCATTTTGGAATAAAAGCTGCATACATCTATACCTCATCTCTACTGGAGCTAGCTGTGGATTCAGTGCAAGCATCTAAAAACAGACAATTATCATCAGCCAATTTCTTAATACCCGCGGAGGCTACTCACGTTTGAGCATCTTCACCGCGACACGGAGCACGTTCTCTTCCTTTCCCAAGCCATACGCCGTAGCTTCCACCACTTTCCCGAAAGCTCCCGCACCCAGCACCTTCCCTGGAATGAGGACGTTCTTTTATTAATTTATCACACTGTAGTACAGGAGCCATCTGAAATCTTTGGTTTGTTTGAGCGGGACCACCATTGAGTTTGACACCGGTTTCATTCCTGTATAAAATAAATGAATAAATAAATAATTCATACCCAATTTTAGCTGGTCCCTGGGGAACTCCCATTTCTCGCTGTAAGGAAGCTGGGAGGGGTCAATAAAGGTATAGTGGTTCCCGTCACTGGCCTCTATAATCTTCCACCGGATTTCATATTTCGGTTTCTAACAACAAGCAAAAAAGAAAAAAGAAGCAGGGGAGATGGGTGTTTCAAAAGTACCTCCTTGCCAAACCTATGTGAAAGGGTATGCAGGAGTAACTGAGTGAGGTAAGTGTAAGCTCAGGAAGTCCTCAGGAAGTCATGTCTATGTTTGAGAGCATGAATCATTTGTACTCAGCGCTGGCCGCTGGCAAAAACACTTTATGGAGTCATAGGAATTCAAGTAAAAATAAAATTTACATTATTGTTATTTATGCGCTAGTGGTGATCAGTTCCGTGGTCTGCGATTGCTTATGCCCCACCCCCCTTCCACGATTGTAACCGCCATTCACCCTCTCCTCCCTGATCTGCAATTGCATCCAACTCCCCCCCCCCGATCTGTGATCAGTTAATTCCCAAACATTCTAGTTAAGGGCCACCAAACTGTCATGGCCTCTGCCCGACCTTCTTGCGTGGACCATAGGAGGCTTGTCTTAGGCCTTAATCTGAAAACCGAAGGTCTATTTAAGCCCCTCTGACTCACCACTTTTTTCACACCTGTGCCCACAAGCAAACCATATTAGTTTTTAAAAATAAAGCAACCAGCAAGCGGGTATCTCACAATCAAGTTTGGTATATCTGTCCTTAAATATCACACCCAAAGGGCGGGGAAGGCACAGAGGCACTCAATTTACGGAAAGTTTGCGGTTTGTATTGCGTGTAGAATCCTGGCATTGTTGAGGCTTGATTCACGGCAGGGCTACTTACCTGCTTATACTTGTAGAGAAGAACGATCATCAGAAGTAAGAGGACGCCGGCTGCCCCAGCCAGAGATGGGGTGATGATCTTAGACGACCAAGCTTCTGAAGAAGACGCAGGGACCACCATGAGTTACCACAACTAACTATCCGACTTGCAGATCTTCCAGAGTATTTGGACATAGATCCTGTACTCCGTAGATCATTAAAATTCATAGCTATGATACCTTGAATTGTATAAATAATTTGGTCGATAGCTGTATGACCTTAAAGTGAACTGTTGTGTACAGATCTGAATTAGCAGTGCTTGTCTATTTTAGCAAAGCTGTCCTGACTGTATTGTGCTGTAGAATTCCAACAGAAAGCAGAGTGAGCTCAGCCTTACGGGACACATCCATGACAAAGGTGTTTCGGTTCTTCCCGACAGAGTTAAAGGCCACGCACTCCACGGTCGTCCTGTGATCGCACGACGGCAGGGTCAGCACGCTCATCACCGCTGCCGACCCGTACTCCTCGTGCCACACCAGCACCGCGTCCTCCACGAGTGGCTCCGCCCCCTGCGTCTCGTTCTCATCGCACCTGAGAGGGCAGGACAAACCACAGTCGGTACCAATGGAACCAACATGGCAGGTAGCAAGCAGAAACCATGTTGATTTATTTGTTTTTTTGTATTTTTTGCTCATTTTCCCACCAATTTGTAATTAGCCATGTTATAGCCATGGGCCTATGGAATCCCAGCAACATCCTCCATTTTAGGAGAGTATGGAACTCCCCGCACTCGCCACTGAACCACTCACTTGGGGCGGACGCGGGTGGATGGCGTCCACCCACCTTTGGTAAATAAACAAATCATTTTGACCGGCAGTTTTACAAATAACTATGACAATCCAGTCCATTTTTTGTATGCTCCAGTCCATGTGTTCCCTCTAGCCAGTTACTCGCTCAAACAATCAAAAATCCGAAGAAAAAAAACTCAGGAGGAACAGTCATTTATATAGACAGGCACAGAAAGAAAAATATTGTTGATTGTCTTGATTGTTTGGAAGCGGATGCGGTAGGTAATTTCATTAACATGCAATTTCATCTAAGCAATATTTTAAAGAGAGATGAATAAACAGCCCCCACGAACACAGGCTATTATTAACAGCAACTATGATTGCTTGAGCAAAATCATCGGGTTGCTGGTCAGCAGCTAAGCTAGGATTGAATAGCTATTTCCCACATAACGTTTTATTCAGCGGCGACTGGTGACGGGTGAGCTGAAAATTGGTGGGGCGCAAAACTTTCCTTTAAACTAATCATTGATCTCAACCTGTTTTCATTAGTAATTTTCCTTTATTATCAAGCGTGCCAATGATCAGACTAATCAAATGGCAAGTAGTCTAACACACAGCGTCTTCAGACCGTGTTACGGGGATTAAATCATAAATTCAATTTATCCATTAAAAATCCGTTTTAATCACCAAGTAGTCTACACTTAACAAACAAGATACACCAGTCTGTTATCTACCGTGTTAGCTTTCAGAATAACCAGCAAACACAAAACCTGCACTTCAATTTTGTTTACAATCTACGCATTGCAGATATTTGCCATGAATATGAGTGCGGAGAAAGAAGTGCATGTATCTGCAAATAATGTTCATTAAAAATGTGCACAATTTCGTACTGCAAATGAAAATAAATGTAGGCTATAAGGCCTAGGTTACTCGCTAAAACTGCCTATTTGGGTAGAGCTGGCTATATATGATAGTATTGAGTAGCCTATTTTGTGGATTAATTGTATTGATACTCAAGGAAAATCAGGGGAAGATTCCGCCACTGCTTAGTGATGATTTTTCTAAAGCCGCGTTTCCACCGCAGGAACTATACCCCGGAACTAGGAACCTTTTGAGGAACTCAGTGCGTTTCCACCGCAGGAACTAGGGTCTAAATTTAGTTCTGGGGGCTTTGTTTTACCCCCCAAAACGTTCCTGCTCGGGGGGTAGTACTTTCCGAAAGTACAGGAACCTTTTGGGTGGAGCTTGCAGCGCTGAACATTTCTGATTGGTCGAGTACTCGTAGCATTTGTGTTGTATTTATTTTCCGCCATTACCCGCCATGTTTGAAAATATGCAGCGGCAAACCAATTTATTTTCATAATAACAAATCAAACTTGTATGTTATGCGGCGCAGTAGCCTACTTTTAGTTATAGCCTGTCAACGTCTTGGAATTATAACGTGTGCTCTTCTGTTCTTTTCTTGCTTTAGTATTCGTTTTATAAAATGCTAAGCATTCGTGCTGGGACAGCATATTACGTAGGCTACCAAAACATTCAAACGGATTAATTCGGTTGCTGAATATTTTCTTCCGGATTTTCTTTGTTAGCCCGTTGTAATTGACTCAAAACGTTTGATACAGTTATGTGAGGTATGCGGTAGTTCTGCATAATTAACATTGGTGATACAGTACAAGCAAACTGGAAATCACCTTCCGCACTTTTTATCCGGGTAAAATAACAGGTTAATTCTAGTAATCTTCCCTTTAGCTTTTTCAGACTGCCGTAATTTTACTCAATTTTACTGCCATTTTTCAATTCCACGAAAAGACCAGGAAGACTATGGACTCATTTATGGTGCATGGTTCGCATCTGGAGGGCACACTTCGCTGCTCGGCTAGCAGTAACTTCGAAGGAAAGCAAACGGTGGCTGTACCACTACTAATTTACATTTTCACGCAAGTCCGAGTTTTCGTTCTATTCTTGTCATTTTGCGATTAGCCTATATGGAATTGACGACGAGAAAGTAATAAAACAGCAAATTGTTTACAACATGTGCATGTTTTCTGCTGTTAATGAATGTGTTTGAGAGGATATATGAAAATCAATAAATACAAAAGTAACCATATATAGTCATTGTTGGTAACCCGTTGTATATAAGTGGAATAAACCCCTCCGGGCTGTCCCGGTTATTAGAAAATAATGTAGGCTACTTCGGTGGTAGTATGGGGTTACAGAAGAAATCATATGACAGATGGACCGACGACAACGTCAGTGGGCTAATTTGCCTAATCTTCGCGGTACTTTAGACCCCGGTGGAAACGCAGACAACCATTGGCTGAAGGAACCTTTTAGTTCCTGGTAAAGTAGTTCCTGGGACTGAAAGTTCCGGGTAATTTTGGTGGAAACGCGGCTTAATTTATGGTGCATGGTTCGCATCTGGAGGGCACACTTCGCTGCTCGGCTAGCAGTAACTTCGAAGGAAAGCAAACGGTGGCTGTACCACTACTAATTTACATTTTCACGCAAGTCCGAGTTTTCGTTCTATTCTTGTCATTTTGCCATTAGCCTATATGGAATTGACGACGAGAAAGTAATCAAACAGCAAATTGTTTACAACGTGTGCATGTTTTCTGCTGTTGTTGCCAGTTATACATATAAATGTGAATGCATTCTGTCGCTTCGGATGTCAAGACATGAAAGCGAATGTTCGCATAAAAACACAATGAATGTGTTTGAGAGGATATATGAAAATCAATAAATACAAAAGTAACCATATACAGTCATTGTTGGTAACCCGTTGTATAAGTGGAATAAACCCCTCCGGGCTGTCCCGGTTATTAGAAAATAATGTAGGCTACTTCGGTGGTAGTATGGGGTTACGGAAGAAATCATATGACAGACGGACCGACGACAACGTTGCTTTTTCATACGTCAGTGGGCTAATTTGCCTAATCTTCGCGGTACTTTAGACCCCGGTGGAAACGCAGACAACCATTGGCTGAAGGAACCTTTTAGTTCCTGGTAAAGTAGTTCCTGGGACTGAAAGTTCCGGGTAATTTCGGTGGAAACGCGGCTTAAATCACATTTATCATTTAATCTCCCTAACACAATGCGAAGAAGCTGTCCCTTTCCAATTGATTAGTCAGATGTTTGCATACTTGTTAATCACTGAAAATGAATTAAAACAGTTTGAGATCAATGATTACTTCAAAGGAAAGTTTTGCGCCTCACCAATTTAAGACAGATGGATAAAGGAGGAAGAAAGGGAGGACAAAA
Source organism: Anguilla rostrata (assembly GCF_018555375.3). Taxonomy (NCBI): domain Eukaryota; kingdom Metazoa; phylum Chordata; class Actinopteri; order Anguilliformes; family Anguillidae; genus Anguilla; species Anguilla rostrata. The sequence goes on along the minus strand of NC_057941.1, from coordinate 32,765,048 downwards.
GAGGAGGATGACCGATTATTTTCCTGGGTAAAAAAAATTCCCAGCATTAATGGCACTCAATAAACTTAAAATATTTTATGTAAAAGCTTGCATCAATAGTATACATTATTTTTAAAACATTGTTTTCCTTAATTACAATTATGTGCACAATACATTAAAGGTACAACTATTTTGACATTCATTGGTTTGTACCTTTATTCACCCACCTCCCACCGGATCTCAGGGTGTACCCCTCATCGCATTAGATCAGTGGCGCCCAAACATGTGCCATGAAGAGCCAGGAGCATGAAGATTCTCATTCCAACCAATCACGACACCTGCTGATTTCACTAATAAACAAGCCTTCAACCCAGAGAACAGTTGAAATGTTTGGTTGGAATGAAAACGTGCATACTCTTGGCCCTCCTATTGGCACATTGTCGGGCACCACTGCATTAGATGGTGCTGGAGGACTGCAGGTGTTTTGTAAGATTTTTGGGGAGCACAATAAGGTGTGAACACTATCGCAGCTGCACACGAGCAAAGGTGCTTTTCCGAGGTCAGTGCAGGCAGAAAAGCAAGGAGTATCATTATACCCCAAGCCGGTGCTTTAGCAGAAAGAGCCAAACTTGCTGATGACGGACACATTTTGTGACAGCAAACCAATGTGTAGTGGAGAAACAGGGATCCTATCTGGTTGTCGGTTGGCTGTGGTTAGCTAAAAAGTGTGCAAAGTGGGAGAGCTACCACACTCTAAAAATATTTTTGACCAATGCCCTGATGATAATCGAAACAGCAGCTACACAAACAAACAGTTTCCCAGCAACTGCATATCTTAGCAATGCTGCCTCGATACGTACGTGCTTCTGATTCCAGAACACCTGTACCAGGAAATTCTGGGAGCTGGGTATCCAAAGGAGGTGCAGGTGAGGGTGCTGGCATTCTCCAATCTCAGCATAGCACTTGGCCTCTCTACAAGAAGAGTAAGGACAAATTATTGGATGTTTGGGCCCTCGCACCACCAGGAGTTGGATTGAGTTTGTCAATCCTTCTGTATGTCTATCTGCTCTAGGAGAAGTTCCTGCTACCAGCCTAGGATAGGATCTAGCTGGAATTAGCTTCCACTCCAGCTGGATACCATCTGGAATTTGGTGACGGCCTCTTGTATGTATTAAGATGGCCCACCAGCTGGTCATGGTACTGCTGGCACAGTTTCTATCTCAAACATCTTGTTGCCAGCTTGACTATTTCCAAACCAGCTTAAAACCAGGCTGCAACCAAGGTGGGATATCCACTAGGGTGTCTTTGTGTCTGTCTGCATATCTGATTATCATTCTGTTCCAGCAACAAAGAGCCCTGCATGTGCTCTGGCTGGGTAACTGGATCTGCTGGATCTGCTGGCTCCCCAAAATTGACAGAGGGTGTTTGTGAAACAAGCCCCCCTAGAAATTCCAAACATGGGGAAAATTTGGTTGTAAAAGCATGTGAAAACATTGACTTACGTAACATCTTCACGTGAAAGGCAATGGAGGCTTTGACCTTGGAGCTCCTGGCGTGGAAGACATACTGGCCCTGCTCTCCGGCCTGCATCCTCTTCAGGAGCAAGGCAGCTTCGTACCTGCAGGAAGACAGGTAGAAGACAACCAACTCTCAGGTCTGGTCAAAAGCAGTTATTAACCTGATGAGAATCTGCATCGATTGCATTGGTTTCCCTGTAATCAAAGTAACTGGCCAGCAGTGACTTTTTCCACTTTAATCTAAATCAGTTTCTTGTTGTGATAAGAGAGGTGGAGTAAAGGGAGGTTGTGTCTGTCAACCCAATAATAGGTGAAGCAACTCTAAGTAACATCAATTGAAATTACCCCCCACAATCGAAATATTTTGCTGTTTAAAAAAATGACCAATAACATATAACAAATATGTCAAATGTGGGCTTCTCAAATCTTGTCTGAATATCTCTGCTACTTTTATTTCTTGTCAATGTTTGTTTGTTATGATACACAAAACAAGCAGTACTGAAGTCACCTGTTATTATGCTGGTGAAACTCCATTGAGTGGTTGTGAGATTTGGGCGTGTCCCACCAGTTGACCTCGATCTCAGGGTACGCTTCGATCCATACCCTCAGCTCCAGGTCCTTGCCCTCGTTCACCTCGATAGCTGTCCCGTTTTTGCCAGGCGATGACCCAGGAGAGAGCCATATGTACGGTTGATCTTCCAGAGGAAATGGAGACAAAACAAACTGCTCATTTGCAGCGCAGATTCATCTGGAACCATCTCCAAAATGTTTCTGTTACAGCTCCTTCTCCATTTTAGCTGTAATTTCTCACGCTCAGTCATAACTGTAAGCCATCCCAATGCTACCTCATCCTCCTCATTCAGGAGATTAGGGTGCCATACATTGTGATTAAATCCAGACAGTCCTGGTTTACGAGCATTTGTCTCATAGAGATAGCCCCCCAGTTTATCCTTATAATTACGGTGAATGTACCCCAAGTTTTCGAAAATGTCCTCTACTCTCATTGTTTTCCTGATTTTACTCTCTCCTCTAACTCTAACGCAGAGGCATATTCTGAAATACAAGCACCAAGCTACTGTTAAATTCTATTTGCATTTCCATAAGCTAGAGGACTTCACAACTGATTAGGGTGACACAATTAGATGCAGGCACACTATCAACCTGAGGACATCCTGCAAACTGGGTCCCTCCCTCCTGGAATATCACCTACATGCAATTACATGCCCACCCATTAACTTTCCAGCCATAGTCAACGTGGTGCTGACTGATACATGCAGTTAAGCTTAGTTACATGAGTCCCACCATGACTCAAAGGATTCTACAGGTTTATTGCTCCGGCACTACTAATCTGTTGTTGCCAAAGCATTTTATAAAACAAACATATAAGTTCACCCCAATCCATCGCCCCGTTCGTCAAAATAAACAGAATAAATAATTGGTAAATAATGGTCCCCCTTGTTTTACACCAGTGACCAGAAGAAAGCTTCTGCTCGACGGCTTACCTACGACCTGCAGACGTGCGGTGGAATAGTTGACCCCCGCCTCATTCCCAGCCGAGCAGGTCAGGTTCCCCGCGTGAGAAACATTCACCGCGGGTATCATCAGAACACTCCTGGTGCTCCACCGACCATTATCATTAACCACGGTCTCCTTGGGACTTAATATCTAGGAAGGCAATTGAAAAACAGATATGGAATCCCCATTGGTAACTTGAGGGCGATAGGAAGAGCATTAAAGGCTTTGCTTACAGATTTGAGAATTTAATTCATATCTGTATGCAAAACAGATGTATACAGATGCATATTAAAAAATTTACATTCACAGTAAATAATAATAATAATAATTATTATTATTGTTACTGTTATTATTGCCACTACTGCTTCTATATATATGTATATATATATAAAACATGGTTAAACACAGCCACTTTTCTCAGAATGGTGACAGTCCAATGGCGGGTTAATGAAGCTCCAGCCTCCTGCCTGTTCTCCTGAGGCTCTCACCAGGCCAGTGGAGCGCCAGGTGACATAATAGTTTAGGTTGGGGTTGTGGGCGGTGCAGGTGATCATCAGCTCCTCCCCTACAAGGCGCACATATTCGTCTTTGTCCAGTGACACATTGGGGGGGTGACGTAACCCTATAGAAGGAGACAGAAGTGCGGAGCGTTCAACTCAGAGCACTGTATGGGGGCACTGTAAAGACACTCTAATGAAACACATACTGTATCCATAAAGCGCTTGGTTTTGCAAAACTGTTCAACAAAACACTAGAGTTGCAAAAATAGGTCCTGTTGATATTTGTTCTTGAAGGGGCAGGGGGTCAAGGACATTAAGGAAGGATTGTTGAATCAATTCTGTGAATTCCTTACCACTGAACTTCTCACTGAAACTGCTGCTTCTGAAGTTTCTCTGTTTCACGTAAATCGATGTTGGAATAGTTTGGACACATTAGGGCTTAACACTTACCACTGGGGACAGTGGAGTTCCTGCCTGGAGGGTTGAAGCTACCATTTTTCCTGAGGTACGGTGAACCTCTGATAATATTGCATTGTATTTTTTATTTATAAAATTCTTTCCGGCCCTGGCAGCTGCGCCTACTCAGGTAATTGCTGTTCCACTCACAACTAGTACTACAGGAGAGATGGCACTGAATTCCGATTGGTGGAGAGGTCTGTTTCTCAGTCTCAGCTGGTAACCAGTGGGAGCCTTGTGTGGCACATGTTGTAAGTTTTTGTTCAAAAGCAGAAGCTGAGGTTTGTGGCTGTTGGCGCGATCTTTAACTGTAGCCAGAGAAATGAGCAAGATGCGCAAGGAACTTGGTGAACTCCATGACATGCTAAATAGATCAAGCCACATCTGGACACATTGCAGCACGTGGACCTAGTAACCCCCCCCCCCCCCACGATAGCAGCTGGCTCACGTACGTTGAGAGACTTTGATGAGGAAGGGTTTGGAGACCTCCTCCTTCCCTTTTATCTTGGCGGAGCAGACATATTGCCCGCTGTAGCTGGGCCGGAGGTTGTGAATCAGGATGCCCTTCCCGGGGTCGGCGGTGTAGTTCATCCCGGCAGGGGCGGAGCTACCGTTTTTCATACGGAGTGAGAACTCTGTGGCAGCAGGGTCTGTCAGTAGGCATGGCAACAAGCAGCTACTGCCCTCTTTTATAGTAGGAAGGACAGATCTCACTAGTGTGAAGGGGCTCTGGGGATCTGAAAAAAGAGAAAAAAACACCTATGCCTTTCACTGAAGCAGGATGGGCATACTGTACATAATGTACACACACAAACATGCACATGCATGCACACACACACACACACACACGCACACACACACACACAAAATGATAACTCTTTCTTAAACATATTGTTTTGCTTTGTTAATGATAGATTTAGTTGTGCTTCCTTATAAGAGTGAGTTGTCCTGGTGCTGTGAGCGACGACAGCTTAATTATGAAAGCACACATTAACAGGTCATTCTGTTCCACAGGAAGCCAGTTCTTTACATTTTAAAGCTTACTTGGAAGAGCTAGAGTTGTCTTGTCTTTGGCTGGACCGCAACAGCGGGGCCAGCCCTATAAACGCGAATGTCTGTGACTGAGTGACTGAGTGATGAAGTTACACCATTGGTCGGCCGGTTCGGTCCAGCCATATATTAGGTTTTGACCTGGTCTTGTTTTTCAATATCAGAATTATCACGAAAGCCACAAAAGCAAAATGTGAACTTACTTGGAATCATAGCGATGCCACAGCTTGCTACTTTCTTGATTCCAGTGTTCAGGCCTGATGCCCCATACATTGTCATAGGCGGAACGTGGGTCCACAGCCCAAATCACTTGAGCTATTGCTTCCTTCTGGATTATTGCAGAGGTTTACATACACAGCTGCTTTAGAAAATGTTTCATCCCTCAGTAAACCCACCCATGACCTGCTATGTTGTGATTTTGACAGCAGCTCGGCAGAGTCCAATACCATTTTGTAAAGCAGCATCTGATGGTGCTGACCAAGCTAGAGTGGTGTGGGCCCTCACTTGAATTTCCCTGCTTTTCAAAAAAAAAAAAATTAAACTCTAAGAGTGAGTTACTAACCTGAATAAGACTGAGACTTCAACTGTCAGCAGTGAAAATTTTGCAGAGACCGTGGCAGGTCAGTGAGGTGAACCATTTTACATAACGTATCTCTGTTGTTGACGTCTGTGTAAATGCGGTTGTTCCGCGGTTGCAGGGAAAGGAGGGGAAATGAAAGTGGCCAAGCCAGTTGGCTTGGAGGAAATGTACACTAACTGAACGCCAACAGGTCTGAGCTCCAGGAAACAGATTGCTCCTGGTCAGAGGGGTAGCACCCTCCCCCATTCCCAACCACCCCCACCCCCACCCCCCACACCCCTTCACCCTTTACTTCTGTTTATGTGTAAATGGGTACTCACAATTATGATTATATCAACTTTCCTGTTATTGACACTGTTCTTGAATTATTTACATGAGTATTGCATTATTAACACGGTCCTTGCTTTATGAACATGCATTGCATAAATAGCACTCACTTAATTAACACTGCCCTGATGTTATTAACCCTGTCATTGACTTATAGATGTGGCCTTGGTTTTATGAACTCTGCCGTTGCATTACACAACTCTTGCATTATCACGCTTTTGCCTTGCCTTTCAGTTATTAACATATGATTAACACATGACTTTATGTTATTAACACAGCTATCATCAGCTAGCTGTATACATTTCTTGCTGTGATTACTCTGGTTAAATGGAAACAAGCATGGAATTACTACTACTGCTACTATGAATGCTAATAATAATAATAATAATAATAATAATAATAATTAAGCACTACCATCTTCATCATCAGCATCATCATCATTATATTCTGCTATCATGTTAAAAGATAAATTGATACCTCAATATAACAATTTCTTGAAAGGTCAAAAATAAATAAATAAATAAATATTTTCAAAAGTATAGTTCACAGAGAAAATAACTACCCTCTGTTGACACCCCTACAAATGGGTCAAAAATGAATGCTGACTTAACTAAAATAATTTTAGTTCCTGGAGAATATTTGTGACTGGAATGGACTGGATTATTTCAATAAATGCCCGGCTGTAGGACCTAATGTGTGAAATGTGAACTATAAGTAATGTAGAGGAATACATTATGGACATTACAAAAACTCTTTGCATTTGAATGGATCTTTATGGGAATTTGGATGTGGGACTAGATTCAGCTGTAAATTATGCTGATACAGTATAGAACACATTTATTGGCTAAATTACTTTAAGTCATCAAGGGTCCAAGGTATCAAATGAGCCTCGAACCACCGTGCTGCTGCCAGATATGCAGTAGATACTACAAGCATTGTTTCTCCTGAACATTTTTTTCTTTGAGTTCAACAGGAAAATTAATCAGGAGAAACAATGCTTGTAGTATCTACTACATATCTGGTAGCAGCACGGTGGTTTGAGTTTGTGTATCGCTTGTAGCACAACCTGAAAATAAGATATCCAGACTCTAATGATTTTGATAGGTCACAGACATCAGGAAGTCATGGGATGCAAATGATATGTAACTAAAGACAAAACATGACTCTTTTATTTTACATTATGTTAATTTGTCCACTGTACAAGTGAATTTCCCTATTTCTAGCTTTTCCCCAAACAGTTCACTGCAGCAAAAGTAAACGAGCAAATGGTGGCACAGGAGGTCTCAGGAGTGCATTTGTTTAATTCTTGCTAATTTTCTGACCAATGATTTGTTAAGACCATTAAAAGCTTAATTTGTTTTGCCATTTTGGGCTTGCCCCATTTTTTTTGCCCAGGAGTATACATTTGTCCAGTTTCTTGGCCTTAAAGTAATAATCTCGAAGATTTTCATTAAAATAAATGTCTGTTTAAGTCACTATCTACCGCTGAATTAGGTAACACAATGGTGATTGAGCCTATTATTATATTAATTTATATTATTATTATTATTATTATTATTATAATTTATGATTAAAGAACTGGGTGTCTGTGGCGACATTCCCGGGAAAAAATCACAAGCGCGCATAGTTAGTGATGCGTTTTCCATCACCCATCAGTGGTTGGTCCGCCAGAGATGGTAGGCGGAGCTAACGCAACAGGCTTGCTCTTCAGCTCACTTGTGTGTGAGCGGCGTACTGTTTTTTCCGGTGTCTGCTAGCGTTAAAGATGGGGGGGTTATGGAACCCTAATAAGTTTTTGTGTAACATGAGAGGTCATATTATTTGTTGATGTAGGTTTCGTATTACATTTGATGACAATGTAACGTTACTAAATTACATAGCTATTGCACAGCTAACGCTAGCTACCGGACCATGTCAATAAAGGCAACATTAGTTTAGACAACGTTGCACACAGTATCCATCTCTCATATCAGGTAATGTTGCGTTAGCTAGCTAGCTAATGTAATTAACACAATCTAATGTCAGCTAACAATTAGAAGAAACGCTAGCTAACACTACCGACCGGTACCGACCTCGCAAACCGTCTCTCGAATGCAATGCTACCTTGTTGCAGCGTTGCAATGTAGCTAACTAAAGGCCAGTTCAGATCAATGATTCGCAACGAGACTGGATGCAACTTGCAAAATTCCAAGACGTCTGATTGTAAACGTTCTAAAACTGCACTTGGCAATTTGACAAGGTGGGTCTTTTGAGACCCTAGGCAACGGCTTCAGAGGCTCTGCAACTAACCAGTTCACACCGCTGCAATTTTCTCTGCAACATTCTAAAATCGTTTCGTCTCGTTGCGAATCATTGATCTTAACTGGCCTTAACGTTACCGTTATTTACATTGCCATCAAGTTCATCAATATATAAGCCGGGGTATAGGTGGAGCAGAGCCGGGTCTGATTTCTGTGTAAATGTCAAGCCGGAGAAAACTAAATAAAAGAATACGGCAGTATGGATTAGCGTTGCTATTATTTTATTACGCTTTATGTTCCTTCAGCCTTGAAGCCCTTTTTTGATGAAATCTCCTTTGTTTCTGTTTTATTCTTCTTATTCTGATTGCTAATTTAACACCCAGCTCAGCTTTATTCTCAAACAGTTTAGCTAGCAAAGCCAGAAACAGGCAGTTGTTTCAAAAATATCACACAACAATCATTCACGATGATGATGCACGAGATACATAATTGCACGAACCACAGCGAATCCCGCAAATTCTTCTCTGCACTGTAAAGATGTTCATACCGAGCAAAATGTGGATAAAGAACGTTTGTGGAAATAGATCATCACTAATTCTACCCCAGGTCTGCTACAGCATTTTAACCTGGCTTGGCAGTGTAAAGACAGCTTAAGTTAGCCTTAAGTTAGACAATGAATGAGTATGTACACAACGTTACTTGTATAACAACCATTTTTTATTCAGTAAATAATAAGTGTAATAGTTGGCATGGCCCAGGTGCCAACTGACTGACGTCACACAGGCGACACTGGTTGGATCTATGGGAAGTGAGGTCCAAAAACACACCTGCACTTACCGCTTCTCGCCATTGGTACCGCCCAAGAGAACGAAACAGAAAACTTTGAGATTGTAACTTTAATATATAATTTTTAAGTCATGCAAAGCATTGCAGAAATTGTTCAAGAATGCTGTGGATAGTGTTGTGGAAATGAACTGTGGATAGTAATTAATGCTTACAAGGAAAGGTACCAATTTCCAATATATCTGCCAGTTACATTTGATACTCTTGATATGCAGTTATTTAGTGTCCTCCATGAAGTCGTGTCCTCACAACTAAATAATAGCCATCAGGTGATATTATCCGTAACTGTGACTTGACCAGAATATTTGGATCAATAAATATATCAGGCTTTATGGGGACATTTTTGGACATGTTTTGATTGTGGCAGAATCAAAAGAACTGCTACTTCCTCATGAGACCAGCAAATACGAAAACAAGAATTTTGTAGATTTCTTATAAACATTTGCAGTGTGTGCATTTCACCCATGCAGAACTCAAAGTAGGTAAATATAATGGGTAGGAAAAATTGTTACCACAATGTAAATGCCTCCTTCTATGTGTGTGTACCCTGGTGCAATTTCAAAAGCGCTGGTAAAGGATAAATTTTAAATGTGTATGGAAGACTGTGTTGACTATGTTGGTACACCTGCATAGGGTGCTCCAATGGCACAATCTTTGGGATGTATACAATGCAGTATGTAATATCTAATCCAGATCTTTTGAACAGCTCTGTATTGTCAAATGTTTGAAAATATTTGAAAGAATCTTGATGAATAGCCTTTTATTTTGGACCACCTGCACATCGATCCCAGAATTTTCGAGCACTTAGGATTCCTATTAAAACTCTGAGATTCTTGCAAGAATATTTCCCATAGTGCCTCTAGTTGTTGTTTAATTTTAAAATTATATTTATATATGCATATCCTTATATATACCGTGCAGCCCGGAAGTATTTGGACAGGGACACAATTTTTTTTGTTTGTTTCGCTCTGTACTCCAGCACTTTGGATTTTAAATAAAATAATGAATATATTGTCAGCTTAAAGTGGATAGTGTAGATTGTCAGCTTTAATTTTAAAATATTTACATCCATATTGGATGAACCATGCAGGATATTACAGCCCTGTTTATACATAGTTCCCCCATTTTAGGGACCAAAAGTAATCGGACAATTGGCAGCACAGCTGTTTCTGGACTAGATGTGTATTGTTGCATCATTTATTCATGCACAAGAAAGCTTGATCTAGAGTTAATAGAGTAGATAGAGATGAGCACAAAAGATCTCGAGTTGATTCTAGGTGTGGCATTTTCATTTGGAGGCTGTTGTTGTTGTCTCTCAACATGAGTATGAAAGAGATGTCAACGCCAGTAAAGCAGACAATCACGAGGCTGGAAATTTTAAATGAATAGATCAGAGGTGTAGCCAAAACAATGTGTGTCAAAAGCAACTGTTTGGTACATTGTTAAGAAGCAAGAATGCACTGGAAAAGCAAACGACCAGGTAGACCACAGAAAACAACCCTAGTGGATGACTAGATAATACTTTCAGTTGTGAAGAAGAATCTCAACAGTGAAACAGATCGAAACATGCTCCAGGATTTAGGCATAGATATGTAAAAGAGTACCATAAAGAGAAGACTACACTTGCATAACCTTAGTGGGTTTACCGCAAGTTACAAACCACTGATAAAACATAAGAACAGAACGGCCATGTAAGAGCTTGCTAAAAATAAGTACATTAAAACAAAGTCTTATTGACAGATTGAGATTAGCGTTAACCTGTACCGAACTGAAGGAAAGAGGAATGTGTGCAGAAAGAAAGGAGCTTCTCATGACCCAAAGCATACCACATTATCTGTGAAACACGGTGGAGGTTGTGTTATGGCTTGGGCATGTATGGCTGCTCCTGGAACTGGCTCACTTGTCTTTAGATGATGTGACTGCTGGTAGCAGTAGGATGAATTCTGAGGTAAACATAAACATTTAATCTGCTCAGATCAAACAAAATGCCTTAAAGCTCATTGGGCAGCACTTCACCTTGCACTAGACATATTGTTAAAGCAACCAAGGAGTTTTTCAGGGCCAAAAAGTGGAATGTTCCTGATTGGCTAAGTCACTCACTCAACCTGATTCCAATTGAACATGCATTTCACATTCTGAACAAAAGTCTGAAGGCAAAAATCCCTGAATAGAGCGCTGGTGATGTCTATGGGTCACAGACTTCAGGAAGTTATCTAATGCATAGGATTTGCAACCAATTACTAAATATGATGACTCTATTTCAAATTATGTACATTTTTTTCCTATTATTTTTGGTCCCCTAAAATGGAGGAATATGTATAAAAAAAGGCTGTAATTCCTACACGGTTCACTCAATATGGATATGCATAACCTCTCATGAAAAGGTAACAGTCTGCTCTTTAACATCTTGTTCATTTCAAATCCAGTGTGTTGGAGTACAGATGCAAAAACAACAACAAATTGTGTCCAAATTTTTACGGACTCCACTGAATATATGACTTGTAAAAAGTGAACTAGTCGTAATCTTTGGCAAAATTCAGAAGTATATCGGTTTTACTCATTTTTGCATGTACCATGATACACAAAATTAGCTTCATTGGGCAGAAAAAGTAGAATAATGAATGTTTTAGATGGGCACAGCAGTGTACATATACATCACACACATGCATGTACAGCCTCCAAGATACAGACATTTAAGAAACAGAGGTTATTCAGAACTCTGAAATGTTATAATGTTATAACTTTGAAAGTCAAGCGGAATGGAAATACACACACACACACACACAGTCTATCTGGTGGTCATGTCAAACACTTTTCGTTCCAGAATTCAGTTTTTGCCATCTAAAGAAATCTCTACAGTAATAACACTCTAAAAGTAAACAGACTAAGGCACAGGAAGAAGCTATCTGTTGTGTTCTGCCAAACGAGCACGGTCAGATGTGCCTGTGGGGCAAGTGCGTGGTCACCTGCTTGATATTAGAAAAAAAAGAACTGGGCAGGTAAAAGGTGATGGAGACGGCTATGCGATCTTACCTTGCGCTGCAGTTTGCAGAACGAGCAGGAGAAGAGCCACAGTCAGCATCCTGCTCCCTGTCTCACTTCACACTGTCGAAATGACCACACTGATCAGGTTCACACTTTGGAAATGACTGCGCTTACCAGCGTCTAAAACAAGACTTCTGGGCAGAATGATTCAGCCCCGAATGCTATCACCACACTAACTTCTCCTTTTTTTGGCCGCTCAGCCAAAGCAGGCTAATAACCAGAGAAAAATGAGCTTAGAGAAGACATGTCCAACATTTCCAGCTTTTCATGGCACTCATTAAATTGGTATTTATCTGTTCATCACCACCATCATCATCACAGGGTGTGTTGTGATTAATTTTTATATGTATATGAATGTTAACTGGAGCACTTTGAGTTCTAAAGCTGTCTCAGCAGCGAGTGAGGGAGGGAGAGAGAGAGAAATAGAGAGAGAGAGAGAGAGAGAGAGAGTGAGAGAGAGAGAAATTAGACTTTATCATGGACACCATGTTATGTGCAATATGGTTATCAGTGTTTCTGGGCTGTGCATGTCTTTATCTGTGTTTCTATGTGTATTTATGTGTGTGTTTGTGTGTGTGTGTGTCTGTGGAGTAAAAATATTGACTGTGTTTGTGTATGAGTAACAAGGGAGAAGTATTAGGCCTCTGACCAAATTTTTTTAAATGTTCTTCTTAAGCAAGAATTGAATGCAATGCTTTCTCCGCATGTGTTACATTTTGACATAGGCTCTTCCTGGACCTGCATACCTTTTAAGTGAATGGGGGAAAGAACATGCTTTTGCAACCTCAGGAAACCAGTTTCTCTGAAATATGTGAGGGGCTGATACAGCCACTGATTCTTGCCTGATAGAGATAACAAGACCAGGTCAAAACCTAGTATAGGGCTGGACCGGCTGACCAATGGTGTGACGTCATAACTCGGCCAACCAATGGTGTAACTTCATCACTCACTCAGTCAGTCACTCAGTCAGTCACAGATATTCGCGTTTGTACTATATGGCTGGCCCTGCTGTTGTGGTCCAGCCAAAAATACATGAAAATTTGAGAGGCGCACGGGTGTCTGTTTAAACAACATAATACACTATGTGCTGAACTATTTCTGTAATGATTTACTCTAATATAATCAAGAGTAAACGGTGTTTACCTCCGGGTGAAAATAAATAAAATAAAGAAAATTTGGTCAAAAGAACGATTTATTTACAAATCGGCTTTAAGAAAACCCTGCACATTTGTATTTTCTGGTATAGGAGGTATGCTTGGTCACCAGACACCTCCAAGAATAATATCATTATGATGGAGAATCCTGGCGGTCTATTCTGACCTGCATAATTTGTGAATGTTTTACGGTTATTAGAAATATACTATGTAGCTCCTGTGTAGATATACTCAAAAAGTGTAACTCACTTTAGAAGCTGTCTGTGTTCATGCCAGCTTAATACCAAACTGACATGTTGAGATTCCTTAATGTTAGATTTCTGTAACATTACTTTTAAAAATAATGTTTTTTTTTTTTTTTGTTGATAAATACAGTTACAGTCATAGTTATCCCTATAAGGACAAAATGAACAAGTGACTAGAGGCTGTATGAACATTTGTATGGATTTTATATTGATATTTATATTAAGTATTTTATTATTATTATTGCACTGTCACCTCACAGCAAGGACTTGGGCCTGAGCCTTTCTCTGTATGGAGTTTGCATGTTCTCCCTATGTCCCCGTGGGCTTCCTCCCACAGTCCAAAGACATGCATGTAGGCTTATTGAAGACTTTAAATTGCCCATAGGTACAAGATTGTAGGTGAATGGTGAGTGAGTGAAATTTGTGAGCCCTTCGCCTGTCCAAAGTATATTCCTGCCTCTCGCCCAATGCATGCTGGGATAGGCTCCAGCAACCCCCATGACCCTTAAATGTCCAGGATAAGCAGGTATAGATAATAGATGGATAATAATAATAATAATAATAATAATGATACTAATAATAATGATAATAAAGGCAAATATTCAAACACTAATAAAACCACACTAAAAAAGTTAGCGATATGCTAACTCGAAAAATGCTGCAATGTGCTAACATGCAAACACTGAGCAAAAGGCCTTCTGTGGCGTCAGGGCTCCTGCTAAGTGGTGGAAACAGAAGCAGAAGCAGGTGAGGTTTCTGCTCTCAGTTCTACCTCTGTGTCTTTCTAAGGGTACAGCAAGCAAATGAGTCATCCGTGAACAATAAGGAAAACAGTACAAGTAATATATCTTTATTATCAAAAATGTCGGAGTTATCTATATATATATATATAGATAACGTAGATATCATACAATATGCATACACAGTATACCTGTAAACACATTCAAAAAGCTTTGGTACCAAAATTCAGTATTAACATACAGCAATTATACAATGCACATTTATGCATCTAGAGGAGAATGGGTGTATTCATTAGAACAGCTGTGGTTCTTTGTTCAAAACTCAAACTGGAAATGCTTTAAGTGAGCATCGCATTTCCCCCCAAATCCCCACATTTTATTTTCCCTGGAAAAAATGTCAGTGAAGCACAGACAGCAGGAATTTTCAGTACAGCGAGTACAGCTAATTGGCAGGATGTTGCACACCAGGTGCACCTGCGGGAATGAACGCTGATTGGTTCCCGTCGCCGCTCTCCAGGAGCGCGTGCGAAATGAACAACGGGCTGCCCATCGCCAATGCAAAACACTACAGGGATCGGGAGGGAAGATCTGCATCTCCACTTCAGAGGACACTTTCCATATTTACACAAAGATGGTAAATGGTAAATGGACTGCATTTATATAGCGCTTTTATCCAAGGCGCTTTACAATTGATGCCTCTCATTCGTCAGAGCAGTTAGGGGTTAGGTGTCTTGCTCAAGGACACTTCGACATGCCCAGGGCGGGGTTTGAACCGGCAACCTACCGACTACCAGACAATCGGTCTTACCTCCTGAGCTATGTCGCCCCCTAAGGACCTCATGTTGAGTCAGATCCAGCAGATAACGTACCAAATCTGGCAACCTTTCCCTTCCACCCAATCCATGTCTTATACTGTACACTGCCTTTCCCAAGGTTACCCTACTCAATCAGAAAAAGCTCTACTTCTGTAAGAATTAGAATTCTGTTCAAGATTAATATTTGCCTTTGACTTGGACTGACAATTAAATGCAAATTTACATCTTCAAAAACAGTTTAGTGAGTTAGTTGAACTAATTAATCCCTGTACTTTCCATAGATTCCAAACAGCGTTAGTGAAGAAAGAAGTTAACATTTGCATTCAGTCATGAGTAAATTTTAAGGGGAAATCCTGTTGGAAACAAAAACACTTTCAAAAAAGGGTGGGGGTAGTAGATTTACAATGATTGTACCCCAGATTGACATGAAATCTGCATAATTCCACAGCAGACGGTATCAAGGATGGTTGGCATTATCAGTCATTCATCTAATATTATTTTATAATGTTAGTACCGTACCATTACATTTTACACTTAATACGCAGCCAATAATCTCTCCTTACATCACTCTTCTCTCCTGTAAACTTTTAATAAGGCGCACATTTGCTAAATTATGTTTTGAAGTGGTGACTATCTAATTATAATGATAAACAGATTAGGACAAAGATTGCTTTTGATGGCAGCTATACCATACACACATACCATACATTACAGGCTTCTGAGGCATACCCCATACCTATATTAACAGTTACACTCATATCCTTCATAACCTCTCATTTTACCGAAAATACTGCCTGTAATTAATTTTATAATTAATATAATTGATATAATTGATTATAAAGGTGCACTATTGCTTGAAACATAGAAAACATTTCAAAAATATATTTGAAAAAAAATATATGTATGTGTGCATGTCACTAAATTATTTATAGGTTTCAATACACTGACAGTGCATAAATATAATACTGCCATGTTGTGTAATTTCAATGCAATGGCTTTAAATGTAGTTTATACTGGCTGCAGCTACTTCGATTGCCATATTGACTTTCTGGTTGTAAAGAGTTGCTACTGCAGGATCAGCTCACTAAATCAAGCATGGAGTCAGTCAGCCTCTCTAAGTTTCCAAACATAATGCTCTCAGATTGGAAAACGCTTCACTTGACAAACACAGCCGATAAGTATAACAGCACCAACAATAATATATACACAATGGTCAACAGAAAATCAGTAGGAGATTCACATGACCAATCAGCATGCTGAAGGTGTTTTTCATAGAAAGCAGGAGACCTCCTTGTAATTACAGGAGATCCACACAGGAGACCTGGCATTAAAAATGTTTTTAAGTATTTTAATTTTTTGACAAAATACATGTAATTTTGCCTTGGATACATGTGCCTTGGATATTTCCACAAATATAGTGAAAATATTTAGAATAATATTATTACATTTTTATTGAATGTACCTTTAGTTTAAATCAAAGCAGGACATATGGCTCTATACAGGAGGAGAAAAATTAATCGCCAGGTATTGGAGGTCTCCGTATTTCTTGCCATAGCCATGTGGTGCATGGAAAGCTGGCTGAGTAGATGGGGAAAACAATGACAACAACAGTTTTTAGGGCTGATTCTTCTGGACAATGAGAGTTAAAAATGCAGGCAGTTATATGGCACTGACCAAATTGAGCTTTATTCCTTCAAATGCTGTGGACAGACTGACACACACTAAAAATACATGACCAAAATAAATATAAATCATGTCTGTCAGACATAATATGCCATTTCTGTGACTGCACAAAGTGCTTAGAGTTAAAGTTAATAACGTCATTTGAAGCTCAAACTATCAACAACTGTCATTATAGACATAATACAAAATTCAGTATATTAACTACAACTATTGTATAGACAAGTAGTGCCAAATTCGTAGGCCAAACCTACTGCTGTACAATACTCCCTAAAATGTCTTTTGGATATAAAATATGTATGAAAAATGCTATTTGTCAAACAGAGATGCATCAGCATTGAATGAAATCTAAATAAAATTATGCATTATTCAACCTCACCTTTCAAGATGTTTCTGACCGGAACCAAGCTCCACTTCCGTAAAGCATAATCTACTGTACCTCAGAGGAGTATCACATTCCAGGACTATATTACCAGGATTATTGAGGTATGGGCTATATGGTTTAGAAGTTATAAATTGTGCTGCAATGTGTTCCATCAGCCATAAAACCTATGCACAACTTCCTATTTTGTCCAGAACACTGCAAATTTCCCAGAAATACTTAAAATTACATAGCCCATTAATTACTTACCAAGTACACATATTTCTTTTTTATCGGTACTTCATTATATACAAATTGAAACGAATAAATGAAAAATATATTGCAATACTTCTGTAAACTATAATGTATTATATTTGATGGCTATTCACTGTGAATCATTTATTGATTTATTTATTTAATGGTTAATTGACTGAACAATTTCATTTCTCCAGAAGACCTAATTTTACTGCGCATCTTAAATTTTTGGCGTACCCATAATTCTCTCGTACCTTTAATTTGCAAGTGCCATATACATTTTCTCCTGTAACAGAGGTACGCACTGTAAATGAGGGATTTTATGTCCTTGTGCTGCACAGCTCCTACAGGAAGCTCTCTTCTGCTTCAGATGTCCCTGGGTTATCCAGCGTTTTCACTTCCTGGGTGGAGCTCTGATCGGCTTTGTCTTTTGGGGCTGCAGCTAACGCCTCTTGTGGGACATCGGCTACGGCCTCCTGAGGCACTGAATCACCCCTTTCCTCTGGATCCTGGGCACTGTCGCTGGAGAAAGAGGCAAACCTGCTCTTCACTCAGCTATGAACAAAAATCAAATTCATTTAATGGTGTTGATCTATCCTCCAAGCCAAGATAAACAAAAAAATAAAATAAAGACAAGCTATGGGTAGAGAAGGGAATTGCAGGCACACCATATATAATGCGACTCAATGGGAAAAATTAAACCCACCCACTGACAGCTAGCAGCACTGTGATTGGAGGCTATGGCGATGATTCCATGCCACTGCCAATACCTAATCCACAGAGTTCCCTAGACTTGAACTTCATTTATTTAATTATGTTTGAAAGCAGTTGTTCATTCATGGACTAATGCAACTATTCCACTCTCCTCACTTTATCATCCAGCCACTTGCTGTTATTCCCGTTTTCTAAATCATATACATGTGTAATAGCAGTAATATCTATTATTAACTTCAAGAGAACAGTGCATTGCTTTTTTGTGCCCCTGTTATTTTTATTGACTCTTTTTAAGTGCATTGCAGAATCTGCAGAACCCTTCCCTTTTCTCCGTCACATGCTCTCGTTATTTAGGGGACTCAGCGTGGTTCACCACCAGCCCAGCGACTGGGGTTCAGCTTCAACCACTGCTTCTCTAAAGGTTCCGCTTAACCATTTAGCAACTTTTTTTCATGCCGCGGCCTGGGGGAGCCAGTTTGTTGAAATCAGTAGTACAGAGAAATTTTCATCATCGTGTTCGACAAGGCGAGTATAAATACAAAAAATTTGGCTCACAAGACACTTGGGACAATTTGTATAAAACGAAAAGTATAAATATTTATTGCGATTTACATTCCCCTCTTTCCCAGGACTTTATTTTAGAGCAAAAAATAATAATAATAAAAAAAGTTTTAGAATGTATATTTGTGTTTTTCATATAGTTTTAAGCTGCTTGTTGCCATATGTGCTACTTACACTTCATGCTTCAAAAAATAGGTGTTAAAATTATTGATACCCCTGTTTTCCATTTATTTTGCACTCCACTCATAGAGTGCCTTCTTCAGTTCAAATAAAATGGCAAGATGACATTTTTTTTGGCTGATTTTGATGCATGTTTTAGATCACTGTCTTGCAGGAAGACCCATTTTTAGGCTGAGCTTTCTGTGGGGAGTGGGCAATTCCTGCCAAAAATGCCCTGAGCTGCATTTCCCAGTTTTGATGTACTTTAACGTTTTACAAAGGTTTCTAAGGTATACCTTTCAAAGGGAAACCGCTTTTTTTACGAGTGTTTCCCAGACTATACCTTAACAGTTGCCTTAAGGGATACTTCCAAAGGTACGTCGTAAGTTCGAGCTGGCCTTCACTGTGGTGCTGAAAAGTTTATCAATCGATGCCAAGCAAATTGATTGTCATACTTGTAAAGGCTTATGAATGATGTTTTAATATAACAAATGTTGTCATAATCATTTTACATCAACTAATATTGCAGAAGAGGAAGCTATGCCTACTAAAGATCATCTGATAATAACAACTGTCATTATAGACATAATACAAAATTCAGTATATTACCTGCAGCTACTGCATAGACAAGTAGTGCCAAATGCATAGGCAAAACCTATGGTACAATTAAGAAAAACGGTACAATACTCCCTAAAATGTATTTTAGATATAAAATATGTATGAAAAATGCTATTTGTCAAACAGAGATGCATCAGAATTGAATGAAATCTAATCTAATATTGCAGAAGAGGAAGCTATGCCTACTAAAGATCATCTGCTAATAAGAGTCAAAACGAGACCTTGTGATAGTTTCAATCAATAAATGTAGGCTACAAAAAATAAAATGCATCAATCGGGACATATACACCATAGTCTGGGACTTGGAAGCCCAGGAAAAAGGATATAGGCTACATGTGTGTGAATTATTTTGTTCTTATTGAAACAAAGGTCTAATGTTAATTTGTGTTTGTCACACAATGTATAGGCAACTGTAGCAGCATATCCACTGATTCCCGCGGACTTTTCTCTGCAGTGCAAAAATGATCATAGATGAAAGGCAAAAGCACGTCTGTGGAAATTGATCATGATTAATTCTATACTGGGTATGCCTTATGAATAGGCCTACCTGTTAAAATGATATGTTCATCCACCTTGATTTGCTGTTGGATAATCTTAAGTTTAACCAAGAATATAATTATCGGGTTGTTTACTGAAAATCGTAAAACAACATGGTAAGAAAGAAATGTTCTGTAATGACGATATTTACCCAGTGCTATTTTATTTTATATAGGAGGTGTGGGCTAAAGGAAAGGGATGTAGATCATGTGTCTATGTTTGCTCTTTATGAGCCACCGTACCTGAATGTGTGTTTATGGCTAGGCCAATCAACGTGCTTTAGTTCCGCCTTGTTCGGTCATGCAAGTAAACTCACTCAATGTCGGCTTTGCTGACACAGGTTTTATATTCCTAATAAACCAACGGTTCGTTCCAAGTGAGTGTGATCATTGATTCACACACAAACAAACTAATTTCTACAGGGTATGCAGTCAGAAAAGCCATATCCTCGGTAAGCTCCACTACGTAAAAATAATATACGCTTTTTTTTTTCTTCACAAATTGGATTAGTATTATGGATAGGCCCTATACTTTATTACCATCATGATGGGAATAGACAGGTGAAACGACAACATTCTCATGACGTGCTATGCACAGAAACGTTGATTGGATAATTAATTTTCGTAAAGTTAATATTAAACTATCTATGTCATTTTCGCAAGCAGATGTGCTAGCTACTAGATGCGCACTGTAGTACAACAGTCGATTTGAAAGGAAAATGTTGGCATAATAAGGCTAAAACTGTGACAGGATGAGCAGAGCACATCGCTAAGGGACAGCTTGCGAGTGCCTCAGACCACCCTTTAAATGTATACCTTTCAGAAGGTATACCTTAGCTAAGCTATACTCCTCCTATACAACATCAGGAGGATTCGACCATACCTGACGACGCACTCCACCCAGCTGCTCGTCCAGGCTACGGTGACCTCTCGCCTTGATTACTGCAACTCTCTCCTTGCAAACCTGCCAGCTTGTGCCATACAGCCACTGCAGATGATTCAGAATGCCGCTGCCCGACTCATCTACAACCTCCCCAAATTCTCCCACGTCACTCCTCTGCTGCGATCACTTCACTGGCTACCGGTCGCTGCCAGGATCCGATTCAAAGCCCTGACCCTTGCCTACACTGCCGCCAACAGGACAGCCCCCATCTACTTGCAGGACATGACTCAATTCTATGTGCCTGCTCGACCACTCCGCTCTGCGGCAGCAGGGCGTCTTGCAACCCCTCCCACCCGCCCAAAGGGATCACAGAGCTTCTCCACCCTAGCTCCCCAGTGGTGGAACGAACTCCCCGTCCCTCTCCGAACCTCCCCCTCACTATCCATCTTCCGCCGTGGCCTGAAGACTCATCTCTTCAGACTATACCTAGAATAACCACCACCACGCTGTGTATATATATATTAAAAAAAAAAAAAAAAAAAAAAACCTTTTTCCTGTCACTTGTTACATGTTGCCCCATCCCTGCACTTCTTGGTAAATTGTATTTGTCCTAATACTCTAGCTTATTCTTCTGCCTAGTTTGGCTTTGCAGATGTTAGACCAGGATAGTGTTCTTTGTTCTCGGCTAGAAATAGCTTTACAAAATAAGTAATTGTACCTTACTGAACCCGTGTTCAGCAGTTGTCTACGATCATGAAAATGCACTTTTTGTACGTCGCTTTGGATAAAAGCGTCTGCTAAATGAATGTAATGTAATGTAATGTAATCTAAGGAGGCGCTGGGAAACAGCTCGAGACCTAAAGGAAGACCTTAAGGTATACCTTACGACGCACGTAGAGCTAAGGAGACTCTGGGAAACGCAGCCCTGGTCGTTTCAGGAGTTCATGATTCCACTGACCTTAACAAGAGCCCCAGGACCAGTCAATGCATACAACCCCATAACACTGAAGATCCAATATATTTTGTATGGCATCCTTTTTCAACATAAGTGTCTCTGTTCAAAAAAGCACTTGATACAGTCAAGTGGAATATCCTTTTTGCTTCTTTGCACGTTTTTTGGAGAATCATTCATTCACTGGATAATGATTCTATCCAACTCACCTATGGCCAACACTAATGAACTAACATCACAAGTTTCATACTACACAGTGGTACTTGGCAAGGATGGCCACTCTCTCCTTCCCTGTTTTCATTGAACTGCTAGCTGCTGCAATTTGACAGAATGGCAACATCAAAAGGAATCCAAACTCCAAGTACGCTATGTAAAATCAGTCTTTATGCAGATGATGTGCTACTCCATTTACAAGATCCACATAATTCTATTCACAAAGCCATCAAACTTGCCAGTACATATTCCATAAATTCCATAAATCTACAATACTACCTCGTATGTATGGAATGCCACAACAACATCCCTTACCTTATCCAAGGGCAACAATACTTATCTGGGGATCAATATTCACACCACACTGTCAGAATAATTTAATCTTAATTTCTATCCATTACTCAGAACAACAGGCGATGACTTACTCCGATGAATGAATCGACCACTTTCTCTCATTGGCAGAACTGCAACAATCAAAATGATAATCTTACCTAAAGATTACTAGAAAAACAAAAGAATCAATAGCTTACTTGTTTGTTTGTTTTGTTTAAATAAAAGCATCTCCTAAATTGATGTAATAAATGTACTTAATTATATTTATTGTAATATATATATATTTTTTACAAATCTTTTACACAACAACAAACAGCACTTGTAAGTTGTGAGTGGAAACTAAAAGGAGGAAGCCTCTTGTTTTCGTGCGCCAGGCCAGGCCAGAGTGTTTGTGTGCTGGAGATCTGTGCCATAGGAAGCGTCTGACCCAGGGTATTTTTATCACCCATCTGGCTGTGCGGTATTGAGCAACGCTGCTGCTGGTGCTGTTGCTGCAGCCGTTTCAGTCACGCCGAGCTCTGTTTCCTGTGCCTCCCTAAACACGGGCCCTCACTGCTACACGTGCACCACAGCCATCACACCTTCTGCCCCCCCCCTCCGCTCCCCGCACACGAGAGCCACCGCACCTCCTGCCCCCCCTGCTCCCTGCATATGAGAGCCACCACACCTCCTGCCCCCCCTGCTCCCTGCACATGAGAGCCATCGCACCTCCTGCCCCCCCTGCTCCCTGCACATGAGAGCCATCGCACCTCCTGCCCCCCCCGCTCCCCGCACATGAGAGCCACCACACCTCCTGCCCCCCCCACTCCCCGCACATGAGAGCCATCTCACCTCCTGCCCCCCCGACATAGGCACGCACTCCTGCCCTCCTGACATGAGAGCCACCGCACCTCCTGCCCCCCTGCTCCCTGCACATGAGAGCCACGCACCTCCTGCCCCCCCGCTCCCGCACACGAGAGCCACCGCACCTCCTGCCCTCCCTGCACATGAGAGCCACCGCACCTCCTGCCCCCCTGCTCCCGCACATGAGAGCCACCGCACCTCCTGCCCCCCTGCTCCCTGCACACGAGAGCCATCGCACCTCCTGCCCCCCCCTGCTCCCTGCACATGAGAGCCACCGCACCTCCTGCCCCCCCTCCCCGCACATGAGAGCCACGCACCTCCTGCCCCCCCCCTCCCGCACATGAGAGCCACCGCACCTCCTGCCTCCCTGCACATGAGAGCCACCGCACCTCCTGCCCCCTGCTCCCGCACATGAGAGCCACCGCACCTCCTGCCCCCCCTGCTCCCCGCACTGAGAGCCACGCACCTCCTGCCCCCCCTGCTCCCTGCACATGAGAGCCATCGCACCTCCTGCCCCCCCTGCTCCCTGCACACGAGAGCCATCGCACCTCCTGCCCCCCTGCTCCCTGCACATGAGAGCCATCGCACCTCCTGCCCCCCTGCTCCCTGCACACGAGAGCCATCGCACCTCCTGCCCCCCTGCTCCCCGCACATGAAGCCACGCACCTCCTGCCTCCCCTGCTCCCTGCACATGAGAGCCACCGCACCTCCTGCCCCCCCGCTCCCGCACAGAGAGCCACCGCCTCTGCCCCCTGCTCCCCCGAGGCCATCGCACCTCCTGCCCCCCTTGCTCCCCGCACATGAGAGCCACCGCACCTCCTGCTCCCCCCCTGCTCCCCGCACATGAGAGCCACCGCACCTCCTTTTTTCGGATTATTTATTTGCTCAGATCTCACGGAAGGTGGCACATGAGCACTGTGAAAGTGAAACAAGGTTAGAGGAGACCTTGTCTGCTTTTTAAATTTTTCAGTGGATTTAAAAAAAAATTATTTTTGGAGGATCTCAAATGTAACTTTCAACCCATAATGAGGGGTGGATATCAATCAGCTCCTTAAATTCCCCCAGAATTCAATAGTCCCAGGGTAGGGAACTAGTCTTGAAACTGAAAGGTCACACCTTTGATTCCCTGGTAGGACACTGCCATTGTACCCTTGAGCAAGGTACTTTGATTCAGTGTATATCCAGCAGTATAAATGGAGGAAATGTAAAAAATGCCAAATGTTGTGTAAGTCGCTCTGCAGAAGAACGTCTTCTAAATGCCTGTAATGTAATGTAAGGCCTATATTCCAAGCACATAGGGGCAGGCACTTTTGTGGTGTTCTGTTCTGTATTCATGCAGGATCATGGCCGTACCACAGGAGGCTTTCTGTGAGCATGTCCGGCACCTCACTGCTCTCCTCAGGTTTGACGTCGGGGATGGGAATGATGTAATCAGCACTCGGGACCCCCGCCGCCTCTGTCTCTCCCTGCTCCACCTCGGCATCGTCCTCGCCGGAGTCGCACGTTGATGACATCACAGCCGCAGGCTGACGGGGCTTGGCGCGCACCACAGCCGGGTGGTCACTGTTCAAGAAGCTCTCGTTCACCTGAACATATTTCTGCGACGAGACAGAAGAGAGCTGAGAAACCCGTGAAACCGAGGTTCAGAAATTCACTTTGATTTATTTATTTCGCTCAGCCTGACCATGTAAAGAAAATGAGTTACCTTTCTATAGCACTCGGTCAACATGTTCCCCATGGCATGTACCAGGAAGGAAAAGTCTGGCCTTCTCTCATATTTCTCCTCCCAGCATTTTTGCATAATATCATAACTGGAAGACAGAGAAGTTAATGGTTTGGTTTCTCCTTTTTCTAAAGTTGACATTTACACATGCCCTAAAGACGATGTTTAATAGGTCAGTCTTATGTGACTGTGAAAGTGCTACAGTACATAGCTGATTGACAGTTGTTTTATTCCTTTTTTATATTAAAGGCATAGTTTACTTTCAGGATTTATTAGTTGTATTGTATATTTTACTGTCTTACTGTCTAACCTACTGTCACTGTACAAGGTGCTTTAAAGTTTCTTGAAGTAACACAGAAAAACAGTGTGGGTCAATAGAAAACATACACTAAAACGTCAAAAAAAGCGAAAAAAATTAACTATCCTTGTACGTGTTCGGGTTAATTAATTTTTTTAAAGTATATTTTGGGTTATGGTTAGAAGCCAGGGTTACATGTAGAAGCAGAGTTAGACTTAAGGCTAAGGTAAAAGCCAGGAAAAGGTCATTCAAACTACCTGTGTAATTACAGAGACTACAAAATCCTGTTTCACACTAATTAATTAAAAATAAGGTGTGCATAAAATGTTATTACATATTAGTTACTTGGTAGTTACAATATAATTGAATAAGGACAAAATCTACTGAAAATAAAATGTAACCAGCATTAAATTGTGTATTGTGGATCGATGTTCTCTCATTTAAGATGCAATGTAAATGTAGAAGAAAATCTAGTGTAAGGTCAAAAGAGGGAGAGGGAGGGGGGCACAAGCTGAGCAGGCCTCACATTTCGTCTGCAGCATGGGGGGGCTTTGCCATCCTATAGCCACTCTTCAGAGCACTGTAGAATAATTCATTCATGGGGAGGTCAGGGTATGGTGTTCCTCCTACAGACAGAGAAAGTAAACAGCCAGTAGGGGTGAAACTCAGCAGTTATACTACTTATTTGCTCATCATACTATCCTGGAATTTTTCATGGCCCAGTTCAAGCGATGGTGCTATGTATCCTTTCTCCTATTTACTATTTTCTGCTGTTTAACAAGGTATTGTTCAGCCAAACCCAACTTTCTTTCTTTTTTTCCCACAAAGATCTGGAAGACCCCCACCCCCCCAAATAAAAAAATGTGTTTATGGATCCTTCAATGCAAAGGGTGGCAAAGTATCTTTGAAGTAGTAATCAATTATGAATGATTCATTTGATTTTTAACAAATATTTTAGGTCATTTGTCATCTGCATCGCCTCCATGGAGGAATGTATTCTTGTTTCTTCTAACTCACCAGCTATGAGGACTAGCAAGTGGGTTCAAGCTATTATTATTATTATTATTATTATTGTTAGTTTTAGTAGTAGCAGCAGCTGTAATTTCATGCTTAGTTTCATTTAATCAGAGTAATTATTATTACTTGCAAGTTTGCATGTAGCATACATATCATAGACACTGATGTACTGAATGAATTTATCAGTGAACGAATCCGCATAGCGAACGGAATCAAAGGATTGAAAAGTCCCCAAAAGGAACTGAAATATCCACCACTAATTTGACATATATTTACTGAAGTGGTTGTTCCATTTGCATTGGTCAGGAGGAAGCTTCTCAGTGGATGTGTAAAAGTTAAAAAAAAACAAACAAACTGGGAAACCACAGAACACACAGCAGGCTGTTATTTCAAAACTGCACATAACTTAGAGCAAACCTGGCACAAATATGACTATGAAATTCATATATTGCTCTTCTCATTGGAGTAAGCAATGTCACAGCAGAACACGTTCTCATCCCAACTCGTCAAATATTGCAGCTTGGGCAAGGACTGTTCTTGTCACTATTCGACGCGTTGGATAGACTTGGCGTCTTCGGTTGATGAGCTCGGTAGCCCATTGAATACTAGGCTACTGAAATAAACTGCATCACCCAGCATGCATTAGCCTAGGTTTATGTTGATGTTTCATAATTTTCCGTGTAGCCTATTGTATAAAAATGACATCACTTCTGTTATATTTCGGTATATGTGTATGTGATTTTAAGTAATTAAATTCGAATAGGTCACAATACTATTGATTATCTACAAATACAATCTCCAAATTTGCGCTGAGGTTCAGGCTACTCTCTGTCCATAGCGTCAAAATCCGCCAAAGTGGTAATTCAATTCAATGGGCTACCTAACTCGTCAACCGAAGACGCCCAAGTCTATCCAACGCGTTAAATAGTGATGAGAAGAGCCCTTGCCCAAGCTGCAATATTTGACGAGTTGGGATGAGAACGTGTTGCACAGCAATATCATAACAGTTTAACAGCTTTCATTATGAGATGCTACATAATTCCTCAGTTCCTCAGCCCTGGTGTTCAAGTGCTGTGTTCCCCTGTTGCTCGGATACATGCCCAGAGTGAATATCTCCCACAGGAGGATGCCGTAAGACCAGACGTCGCTCAAGGTCGTGTACAGGTTGTGGAAGATGCTCTCCGGCGCCATCCACTTCAAAGGCAGGAATGTCTGGAGTTGGAGATCAAATGCAAAGAAATTGAAGAATCAAGATGCTAAGTCGAAATGTCAGTCTTATTTAAATTAACACGCTTTATTTTGTGTGAGTGCTCCAGTGACTACTTTGGGTAGTCTCTCTGAAGACCTTGGGCATATTTTTGTTACATACACTGCCCCATACTGAGAGCACCATCTCTCTTTTATAAGCTTTGACTGTTGCGCATCTCAATTTCAGATACTGCATACATTTTAATACTCACATATTTATGATACTCAAATTATCATATTCTGAAGGATTGCTGTATACCTTATGACATCGCAAAAAGACCTTTCCACAGTCACAGCTTGGTGCTCTCCATGTGGTCATTCCCATCTAATTTGATTGTCATATATTGCACTCACGCTGCCCTTGGAGATGTAGTTGGAGTCGTTCATGATGTCCCGGGCCAGCCCAAAGTCACAGATCTTCACCAGCTTCCCTTCACAGATGAGCACGTTCCTCGCGGCCAAATCGCGATGGATGCACTGCGTGGTCACCCACAGACAGCAGAATAAAGGCCAGAAGAAGCAAGAACGCTCTACTAACAGCTGAAAGCCCTCTCAGAAGTCTTTTACGATGCTGCCAGTGAAAACAGCAAAGAGACAGAAGTAATGATGTGGAAATAATCTGTATTGTTTTCCTTATCTCTGTTTTTTTCTTGAGCCCTAGAAACTTCAGGGACTTGGTCTCTCTGCCAAGGCAGATTTTTATCTTATGTAAGAAGCTAGATTGCATGGTTTAAAGTATCTTAACACAGACATGCATCATTGATATTTTTAGGTAGTGTCAGGGTTCTGTTGTCTTCCCCCTTGTTGTTCTCTGTTGGGCCGCCAGAGGGCGGCACCTCTGTTTTTTGTTCTGTTAATTGTCTTATTGGTTCTAATTATCTAATTATTAGTTGCGTTTTGTCTCGTGTTCCCCTCCCTCTCTGTGGCTTGATTGTTCATCGTGCCCTCCTGTGTCTCGTCTGCATCTTTCTATTTAAGCCTCCCTCTCCCCAGACGCAGGCGCTGGAATCTTTTGGTTTGCTACCTGCCTGTTTGTTCCGGTGACCTGTTTGTTCCTGTTCCTGCCTGTTTCCCGTTTACCTGTTGTTTGCCTGCCTGTGCCCTACCTGCCCTGTTTTCCCTCGTTTTTGGATTTTGTATTTTTGTTTTCTTGTGAATTTTTGAGGTTTTTGTTGTTTGTAATTTTCGCCCTGCGAAGCTCTTTGTTCCGTGTTTTAGTTTATTAAAGTCTTGTTTTCCCCATTTTTGGACTTTCGGTTTTTTACTCTGCGTTTGGGTCCATTCCCGCACCCAGCCTGACAGGTAGGTCTTTGTGGCGGTTCTGTCACAATGTACCAACAATTTTTTTTTTTTTTTCTTTGTGCTTGCCATGTGTAGCTAAGGCTTGCAAATACAGCCTGCAAGTATGTCTGTGTTATGATACTTTTAAGCATTAAAGTGGAAACAAATTAATGCATGAAGAAAACATTGCTTGGGCCCCTCATTAACAATTTTCTTTATGCATTAATGTGTTTCCACATAAATTCTTAAAAGTATCTTAACACTGACATGTATCATTGATGTTTGCAGGCTGTCTGCATGGCAGTTCTGTGACATACGTTTTTAGATGCCAGGAAATCCATTCCTTTGGCCACTTGGTAACTGAAGCCCACCAGGTCCGCGTAGCTGAGGATGGGAGAGTCGCTGATGACCAAGGCCACATTTTCTTTCCCTGGGTCTGCAGGATTGGGAAACAGGAAGTGGTCGAAACAGGAAGTGGTCACATGAGCGAGAATGTGGGGACGCTAGAGAACACACCTTTACACTGTTCGCTGTTGGAAAAACATGATTTTCACCTTTCCATATTTGGTAAGGCTCATCAGCAGTTTTCCTAGTAGTGTTTTATTTGGAATGATTGCATTCCTACTCTTTACATGAAGTTATTTTAACTTTAAATTCACTAAATTATTAATTAAATTAACTTTTACCTTCCATTTTCATGATCAAATGTATGAATGTAATCCCATTAAACAGAATGACAGTGACTTAATACTAAGTGCACAGAAGTAACTGGTCTGCTTTTGCTTGGTGACCCTTCCTAATATTGAAAGATCATGTAGAACAGTCATAAACTGGTTCAGGGCAGCCATCTTGTCATAGTCCACTCTCAATGGCCCTTTTCTGTGCGTGTGTACTGAAGCAGCACTGTGCCTTGTGGAGGTCACAATTTACTAAAATTTCACAAGCATTCAGACCTCTGTTGCACCAAGCAAATGTGTGCTGTCATCAGCAGAGTCCAGTGACCCAGAGATTCTGCCTTAAAAGTATGTCACGTCCCCCCTGAAGCCCCAACATTTGTGTGCCATGATTCAGAGAGCAGATTTAGCTTCCCTTTTTTTCCCCTATCCAAAAGAATTTCAAAATCTGACACGCTTCAGCACAAGCTGAATGGTGAAATAAGCAGAAATTCTCCAAATAACTGGTTATTGTTCTTTTTCCATCCATTACCTATCCCTGCTTATCCTGAGCAGTGTTGCAAGGGAGCTGGAGTCTATCCCAGTGTCCATTGGTCAAGAAGCAGGATGGATAATAACAATGAGTGTAGCAAAAAGTAATCTATGCAAATTCACATATAAACCTGCATTTTAAAAAAAACTCAGGATAGTTTCAAAATGGTCACAGGTCAGCCTATACTAGTCTATAAAATATGTGCATCCACAAAAGAGCCACATTTATTCCTGAAGTTTATCCACCTTGGCCGTGGGGGTTGTCCTGCTGGTAAGGAGTTTCGTAGACGGCGGGCTCCAGGTCGACGTATCTGACGTTAGGGGTCAGCTCCTGCATGGCCACGTACTCCATGCTGTCTTCCTGTCTCATGTCCATGTATCCCCCATCGCACTCGTTGCCAAGAGACGCGTCACTAAGGGGAAAATACACTCATTTCATTTCGGCCATTTTATTTCATCGAAAAATATACTTTGTGATGAAGCCTCGTGTACTCATATCCACTGTCACACATTGGTGCTCAGTGACACTCGGTGGGTTTACATGATGTTTGAAAAAGTCGATTTATTGTTTTAGTCCGGCTAAAACTGGACTTTTAAAAATCATGTAAACATTGTAGTCCGAAAGAAATCGTACGAAGTCGATTCTTTCAGATTCGGACTAACATACCTAGATAATGTGGTTGAGGGGTCGATTTACTATGGCATATATATGATTCAATAGGCCAAAAATTTGCCAAGGTTTTCTGCACATGTTCCGTAATTTACATAGCAAATATACACTCACTGTGGCCAAGCGGAATCGAGAACGTTTCAGAAAATATATAACTTTAAAAGATTTAATTCAATCTTCTACTGGGACTTTTGCCAGTTATTGAGGGTGTGACAGAAAATGTCGGTGCTGCTGACTATAATCAAATGTTTTTCACATGTACCGTTCGATTGAGCAAGTACCATTCAAAGTACATGTTTATTGGTTAGTGCTGTCCGATTGTGCTAGCTACTTCACATTAACCTTGTAAGGCAATCAATAAAGGCTAACAACACAGTACCACTTAATTATTGTCACTTCTATCACCACTGTAATGAACTAAAAAAAGGCGACAAACAACCTTTTCTGTGAGAAATGCATTGTCGAGCTCACGCGCATACACTACTGGTAACATTCTAAAGCTCCGTTTTGCCCTCCCTAATTCCATGGAGAAAAAAACACATTTCTGGACGGATGAGGAGATCAACTTCATGCTATCGCAGCTAAAGGAGTTAAATATCCTAAAATACGTGGATGGAAGAAAAACGTGGAATGGCAAACTATTCGAAAAAGTTGTGACACATTTGGAGGAGCAGGATTTATAAGAAGCCTTCGTCAGACACACCTCGGTCAATAAATCGATTCTTTCCGAGTCATGTATATTGGGACAACAACAATAATCCAATTAAATCTCATTTTTGGCCAAATCAAGCTATTAATATAGATCAATTTCAACTGTGCATGTAAACGTACTGACTGAGACTGACTGACTGACTGAGGAGAGACTGAGGAACAAATCCATAAAAAATGGACACAAACAAAAGGGTTCCAACGGTCAGTAAAGGGTTATGGCATAGCATAAGCAGACTTATACTCGTACAAGGCCAGGTTGGTGTCAATTGTTTCTTAACAAAGTGATAATGTGTGGAATGTTCTAGAATGGCTTCTCAGATTTACATTTTGTAATTTCAATATCTGCAAATCAAGTTACAGAGAAAGATTTAGGACTAATAGATTGTGTTGGGGGAATGAGGATTTAAAAGGGATAGTTCCTTGGATTAAAAAACAAACAAAAACAAATCAGTGTTAGTGTCTGTTTTGATTGCCCCTGATAGTTTTTGTGTGCGACAAAAGATGTTTCAGATATTTAAAGAGGTTTCAGGTGGCCTGATAGCATAACAACAGCTGCTATTGGGCATTTGGGGTTTTGTGGTCCAAAGCAAAAAAAAACAGACTTCAAATAACCACAAATCAGCTCATGTCAAAGCAGAGATATTAAGCCTCCAGTGGTTTATGCAGGTTCATTTCTTTTCTTTTTTGAAGCTATGTTCTATGGCACATGCAACCAGAGACCACTGCACTCCACCACAATATATATACAGTATATTAAAACGCAGCTAAATTCATCTGTTCATATCCTCCGAGTCTATAAACATAATGTCACTGTAAAGGCTGTTTGAAATTGAACTTGATGTGCTACTGGGATTAATCTTCAACAAACACTTCAAGCAACTCCAGAGCAGCTTCACCATGTGATGCTATGAGAATGAACCTATTCAAACGTTCAGCTTCTACCAGCACAACATCGCTGTACGAGCTGCTCTGGCACTGCTTCAAGTGTTCCCTGGGGTAACCCTCAAACGCCGGAGTCTCTGCTTTGGCCTGTGACGGAGCCAGGACTCACTGGAGTCACTGGTTCCACGCAGCACACGGGCGCAGGGCGGCGGCCTTGCCTTCGTCCATGGCCCTCAGTTGCACAGTTGCCGCCGTTGCTGGGACTGATGTCCGCGTCTCTGCGGCTTTTGTCCGCGTGGCACTGCAAGAAGGTGTGCTTGTTCCGATGCAGGTAGTCTACCAGGTCTCCATAGCGACAGAACTCAGTAATCAAGTAGATTGGGCCTTTTTGAACAGGAGAAAGAGAGAAAAAAAACTTTAAGGTTACACACAGTATACTTTTTGAGTAACAATGTGCAGGAAATCTTAACCTATGAAAATAAAGTGTATGTTTTTTTTTACTGAATAAACCATTAATGAACCCATCTGTCTGAAATGGCTTTACATCTACCAGTTTATAGCCAAGGATAAAGAAAGCAGCTGTAATGTCATTAAGTGCAGTCTGTGTGTCTACCAGTCTACCTGTCAGGTGGTCTACTGATGATTTATCCGTCTCATTCTGTAGTAATCCCTATCTCTTTCCCCCTTTCTCTCTATCTACCTGGCTTTGTGCAGGCTCCCAGTAGGTTCACAACATTGAGATGGGGCCCCAGATGACTCATAATCTTCAGCTCTGACATCAGGGCCTGGGTTTCACTTCTGCTCGCCGTCGCTATGGGCGACGGATACACGGGGTACAGGGATTAAAGAGCGCACGCTTGAAATGTGATGAAATGGTTAAAAATACATGAAGTCACAGACAAGAAAAAATAATTTTTTTACTGCAAATAATCAGAATGGTAGGGGTCGTACATTTGAGCATTTTCACTGCCACTTTGGTGCTGGCCTGAGAATGACTAAGGCCATACGCCGTTGCCTCGACGACCCTGCCAAACGCCCCAGAACCCAGAGTGCGACCTGGAATAATAAAAAAGAAAATAAAAAGTGAATGAAATTCAAATATAACTTTAAGACTTGGTACAGTACTGTGACATTAAAGCTTCACCTATTTATTGACACCGCTCAGAAAAAGTTTACACATATAATACAATCAAATTCCACAGTAAGAAAAATTGGGACTGTGTCTGTTTGTATGCTGGGTGTTCAAGTTTCCATAATTTCCCATACATTTAACAAAATCACAACCTCAGATTGACTTCCAAAGCTCAATGACCTGGTTTTAAAGTCGAGCCCCAAACCATTTTGCCGCACTTCAATTGATCAGATTTTTCAATATTGAATGCAGAACTTTATTCCCCTCGGATTTCCTGGGGTACAGAAGAGTGACCTGACCCAGAATGAGGCTGTCTCGGGGCACCTCCCATGCGGAGTCATAGGGCAGGTGCGTGGGGTCCACGTAGACATACTCGTGGCCACTGGAGCCCACAGACTCGATAACCTTCCACCGGACTTCATAGCGTGGTTTCTGAAGCAAACAGAGAAGACGCCTCCACTAATGCCACTGCTATACTGTGTATTAGTAATGCTAAAAGAGTAAGTATAAGCTTAAAGTTCCAACCATGTGCTGTCAGAACGCCATCATATTAGTGCTGACGTTCTCTCAGTGACAGGCAGTGTTGAGCCAGAAATTAACACATCTCAGCTTATCATTTTGGAACATCTTGCCAACTTTGGCTACATAAAGAATTATAGCTACTTAGTAAGATGGCTAACTGGACAGATGCTACACCTACTTGCATGCAAAAACAAAACAGTCTGAAAGTTAAATAGCTAGGCAATTTACCTCATTTACAAAGCATCAATCTGTGGCTAATGTTAGCCAGCCAGCATGACACTGTCATAAAGTTAACTTGCTAGCTATTTGGCTTGTAACAAATGTTCACTACCTAATTAGACACCACTAGTTATTCTGCTAGATAAATACCACCCAGCTTCACCAACTTAACTAGCTAATGCTAGTGATGAGAGATGTTTTTAATGCGCTGACATCTACCATGAATGAGGCTGGTTGTGATTTCTGGCTCAACTTCAGCCGACGCTGATAAGCGCATGTGTTGTATGACAGTTTCCTAAAATGTACATTTTTTTATAATCAAATTTGTCACCCGCACCACCTGTTGAACAAATATCCTCTAAGCAGAACACTATAATATAATATAATATAATATAATATAATATAATATAATATAATATAATATAATAGGGCCCAGTGGTGCATGAGTTCACGCTTACCTTCCGCCACACTGCAATGAGGATAATGATGAAAATCACAACGAGGACCACCAGCGATAAGACCGTGGCCAGTACCGCCACCTGAGAGAACAGAGCTGAGAGAAGAGGAGGGCAGAACGTCCATAACCATAGACACCCATGAGAGGTCCAGTCAACCAGTCCAGTCAACCAGTCAACCAGCAAGACGTCCGCCATTTTAGAAGCCTCACAGGCATCTTGGGAGACAGTGAGAGGTACACAACTTGTGGCGGTTATGCAATTTACAGGCTGTCCACACTTAAGTGTAAAGAGGGTGTACTGCACATTATGGGTGCTTTTATTGACTGAAACCTCAAGCCATCTGTTGGGTCATTGGTATTTTCTAAAAGCTGTATTTCTTAGTCTGTGATGCCATGATGTCTGGAGGCCGATAGTATCTTATCATGATTCCAGTACAGTTTGTACAAATAGGCTAATAATAGAACAGCTAGCAGGAGTGGGAGATCACTAACTACTCAAGTCAACAAATTTGCTAATTCGATAATGGTGGGATGTCCAACACGAGTTATTTGAGAGGTGTCACAAATACGTCTTATGTTTTTGTCTGCTGTATCAGTCTTGATCAAAGCTTGATCAATGGAAAGGACTCTGGGAACTCTTTTGAACCCAGGGTGTGAATCATATCATCAGTTGCCTATGGCCTTTGACCCTGCCTTAATTATAAAAATCACCTTATCTTGAAAAAACATCATTTTTCAGTGTCAAGGTCGACAGTTAATATGCTCACCTGTCATCACGTGGCGAGGATATTAGCGTGAATTTTAGCCTCGAAAATGGTATTTCCCACATCAGTCTCACAAGGCTCTTTTATGAACTGTGTACGAGTCTTGTGTAGAAGATTCATGTAAGTGCCATACAAATCCCTCTTGAATCCTGTTTGAGTCCTTTATGACTTTTAACAGTGCTGTATGAGCCCCATATGATGAGTCCTGTATGAGTACTATATGAGTCAAAAAATGTATTACAGGGGTGCCAAACTCCAGTCCTGGAGGGCTGTAGTCTCTGCTGGTTTTTGTGATTATCTGTCAATCAGCAGCCAATGTAGGCCCTGGAAACAAGGTGGGCAGACTCAAGCCAATCAATGACTTAATTTAAGTACTTAAATGCAGGACACACCAAAAATCAGCAGACAGACACAGCAGTCCTCCAAGTTTTGAGTTTGAGATCCCTGCTGTATGAAGTAAAAATGAGTCCTTTGTGAGAGCAGTATAAGTGCCATAACAGTTTTTTGTTGTCTTTTCTGCATGCGTCCTCTTTGAGTACGTACTGTTTGAGACCAGTTTGATGTCCCATGCTCTGTGTCCAGCCTCATTCCTCGCCGCACAGCGAACTGTAAAGGTCCCCTGCAGCCTCTGGAATGTGACCACGCTCTGCACCTGGTGTACATCGCGGGACTCAATGTAGCTCATGTTCGTCAGAATGCTGATGTTCTCAGGGGTGGCCACCAGAGGGTGCCATAAGGCACTTTTGTTGTTGCATCTGCTTAACGAAAGAAAGGAAGGAAGAAAAACAGCATTGTAGTATGTGATGAATTCTTGATTTGAATAGCATAGATGGACAGTTAATGACTCAACAAATCTTCATGAATCAATCAGTACAAGTTGGGGACCTCTTACTATGGTTTAACAATGACTAGCATTCCAGACAAAAATAACAACACTTTTTACTCTTATTTCATGGTTTTAATATTAAAATCCACTGCAACAAAAAAGGAAGGTATTTATTAATGTGTGCACAGAGAGTTATTAAACCTGCTGTGTTTTCCAGAGAAACTGAAAGCCAGTCTGTGTAATTTTATGAGATGGCCTGTTTGAGCTTCTGGAATGTTTGCTGTAACAGTGTCCTCTACTGGAGGTGCCAAACCACACACAGCTCTCTCTCTCTCTCTCTCTCTCTCTCTCTCTCTCTCTCTCTCTCTCACTTTTGCGTGTTGTCACAGCTGTACCACAGTATCGCCGGGGCAGGAACCCCCTCCGCGACGCACGTCACCGCATGTCTCTTCCCCGCCAGCTGCTGATCGGACAGCTCGCGGATCACCGGGGGAACTGCGGAGAGGAGTTTCGGTGAGGCGCGCGGAAAAGTGTGACGGTTTAACACCTGCAGTGCGACCGTTCGCCCCCGCTGCCTGCGCTTGGGTCGCGAGAGCAGAATCAACATGAACTTTTCACCCACATGAACGCAGGTCGTTTTCTGAAACGTCACGTTGGCAAAAGCTGGTGAGAAACACTAAAGAGGCTTGATTCTGATAACTCAGTTTTTGTTTTTTGTTTTTACAGGCATTTTGTAGACGCACTTATCCGGAGTGACTCACACATCTTTTAACTTACACATTTTGCATGCAATATAAATTCCTGTAATTCCAATCAGTTTATATCTAATATCCTTTCTAATCCACAAAAAGAATATTTTTATTTTATTATGCTGTTTGACTAGAAACAGGAGTCAATGTCTATGGAAAAAAGGACAGGATGCACATATTAATCTGACCTTTGACCTCCAGATCAATCATCAGTTCCTTAACATCGTCGTCATTGGAAACTTGAACGGTGTAGAGACCTCTCTGCTGCCGCTTGACTCTCACCAGCGTCAAAGTGCTGTAGTACCTGATGAATGGGAGCAAGGGCGTGGCATTAGGGTGTACCCTCTAAAAATGTCTCCCCAAAATATACTGTATACACAAAGCCTTGGCACTAAGATTATCCATTGATTTTTCAACATGTTGAGTTTGCAGTACCTATCCTCCTGTGATTTAGATAAGTTTAGCCATTACCAAAATTCAGTGGCCAAACTGTTTTCAACAGTATCTGTATTTCAAATCAAAATGACAGAATTATTATTAAATCCTTGCTCAGGGATATAAAGTGTTCACGCATCAAGGACTGGAACTTTAACAACCTGGTTTATGAGTTTGCTTCCCAAGTCACAGTACCAACCCACTGTCTTCTTAAAGGAATAATGAAAGAATGTGGTGGAATTCTACTGCCCTAGGTGAGACTATTGACTTAGGGGGAAGAGGGTGGGATGCAATGTGTGGATTTATCCTATTTTTTGTGCTTTCATTTGGTGCCCCTCTAGATGGTGCCCTCGGTGACTACCCATGTTGCCTATAGCGAGAGCCGGCTGCAATACCGGGTGTCCAGCATCTGCGTGACTCCGACGGACACCGTGTCCCCGTCAAGGGTGGCATTGTCCTTCATCCATAGGACCCGGGGCCTGGGGTAGGCCTCTATCTCCACCCGGAGCTCCACGCTTTCGTGAAGCCGTGCAGACACGTTCCCGCCAACGGTGGAGCGCACCTCCACGAAGCCTCGCTCTGCAGGGAGAGAGTTCAAACTGCTGATACTCTGTGGATTCGGACACTAGCACGTTAGCATTCTGTAGTAATGCAGGATATCTTCGGCATTTAGCCACATCGGCCCAATTCAGTATAACCGCCAAGTCTGTGCTGGACCCTCCTGTTTACATTCCTAACCGTCAGATTCTGTATACACTGAAGACTTGCAGTTGTACTGAACCAATGTTTTTCTATGCGCTTTGAGTGAGTGAAGTTTAGTTTAGAGACACGTTATATCTGGAATAAAGTCAGCATTCACAGAGGAGCGTGTTAACTCCATATTTCCAGCTGAGAGCAAAGAGCTGCTCTGTGATTTTGCGATCATTTACGGTTTCAGGAGACCATAAAAGCAACAAAAATAATAGTCAGAACCTTTTGCCATTGTCGTTTTGTCATTTGAAACGTTTGGCTCTTTTGTTTGTTTTCATTAACTAGAAAAATTATCTTGAAGCTTTTTAAAAATACTACCAACTCAATACATTTCATTTAAAAATACGCTACGGTTAACATGTGTCCGTAACTTTGAGTTAGCTTACATTTACATATTGATTTTTTCTTTTGCAAGTCTGTCATTTGTAGTGCTGGCAGAGTGTGTATTGGTACATTTTTTTAAAAAAACAACTCTTTCCTTTATTTAAAAGTCAAAGGACAAATTTTTTTTTTAAATTGAGGCCCACGTGTAAATAAAGTTATGGTTTGTCAGCCAACAAAATCCCTTATTGTAAAAGTAAAAAAAAAAAAAACGTCAGTTTTCCTCTCGGGTGTTTTGCGTGAGAAGCAGCTGTGGACGGCAGCCTACCCAGGACCGTGACGGAGATGCTGTCAGTGGCGGACTGGCCCTGCAGAGACTCCTGGACGCGGCACACGTACTGGCCCGAGTCGCCCAGCGTAGCGTTGGGGATGACAAGGCAGGACCGCAGGCTGTTCCCTGGAAGGAACTCCGTCAGCGGCTCGATCTGCTTTCCCGCCTGTTGTGAGGTAAACGTGGGAAACGGAGAAAGCTGGGTCACCTCCGGATCAGTACAATCGAACGGGAAAGAGGTTTCGGTGTCAGATAAAACACTTCAGACGGACACGCAGGTGAGTATTACCAAATTGTTTGCTGTAAAAAAACATTTGGCCTCATTCACAAAACTTTTCTTAAATTATTCTTACTCTTGTTCTTAAAGGGAACCCTGCCTGTTCAGACTTGTAGGTTTCTAGTATGGTGTAAATACCTTCAATTTTATAAATGTTATTAAAACCACAGGGAAGATTTTAGTTATTAAAAAAAATAATAATAAAAAAATAAAAAGACCAGGTTAAAACCTAGTATATGGCTGGACCTAACACACGTGATCTGGCCGACCAATGGTGTAACTATATAACTCGGCCGACCAATGGTGTAACTTCATCACTCAGTCACTCAGTCACAGACATTCGCGTTTGTAGGGCTGGCCCCGCTGTTGCGGTCCAGCCAAAAATGTAATCCTTCAACTCGTAGGTCGCCATTGTTATTGCCGTCGCAATGCACTCTGGGTAGTGACATCAAATGGCTGCACTCAGAGCTGGTTGCACTTGTCTCGGTCCATTGCTCTTGTCCATTGAGCGGCAGTGAAAATGTCTTCTGTTCAGCCTTTTAGATTTGAGCCAGTGCGGGACATTACTCAGGGAGAAAGCACGGAGGACAGCTCTTATCAAATACATCAAAACGCTAAAGATCGGCGGAGACGAGAATAGGGCATAAGACTAGAGATGGTGTCTGTGCGGCGACTGCTCGCCTGTGCCAACACAACAGAGATGGAAAAGTTGCCCGTTATAAAGAGCTGTGCTTTCCAGCAGCCGTCGTTCAATCACTTGACCATATGTAAATTTTATTCGCAATCCTTTTAATGTGATCAGCATGAGGAAACAGCCATGAACAAATACAGATTTTATGATCAAATATTATTGTACGCATATTTCATAAATTAGGCTCATTGTTTGCTTATTTAGAGGGTGAAGTGTAACATGCAAAACCAGGAAATCACATAGCTTTCTGTAAAGTGTGCATCTGCTTACATGTATATAAACAGCTTGCTAATGTAATGGTAAAAGTAGGAAAGTTAAAAAATATGAACCCACAAAGATTCTCACCTCTGATTATTTTGTTACAAGGATTAAAGTTTAGGCAAAATTGAAATATTTACAATTTTCCTTAACAAAAAAAAAAAATGCACTGCCACTTGTTCAGTGAAGTGGAAAGCGAACATTGGGATGGAGAATTAAAACCACCATTAGTAAGTACTTTATCTCATGTTCACATGCCCATATAGCCTTTGACTCACTTCACCTGATTGCTGGTGATATGTGTCATACACCGGTGTTGAAATACAGGGACTGTAACAATATAAATATTAAATTCTTGCAGCATCTTCTGCCTCATATTAGACCTGATGAAGACCCAAATCAAAACATTGTTTGCACACCAAGGCTGTATGATGGAGCTTATGAGTGTTTTACATTAATTTACCTCTGACCACTCTGCTCCACAACTCCACTAACTAGAGTGTTTGTGCGAATAAAGTTTTTTCATTCAAACAGTCTGAGTGTTGAGTGATTGTTATCTCCGCCAGGCGGATGGTATGGTTTGGTCGCGTGTTTGTGCGTGTGTGTTTGTGTCTCTATCCGCTGCTAATCTCGTATACTACTGGGCCGATCAGCCTAATATTTGGTTTGCATGCTGACAGTAGGTCAAGGACCTGAATTCTCGCAAATATTCTGCAAATATTTTGCAAATCGGTCAACGACAAGTATTTTATTTGAATTAATTTCCATCATTGTTGTCCAT